>NC_142932.1:46308239-46319705 GCF_046866305.1 Octopus bimaculoides | reverse complement strand
ACTGATTAAATCAAAATATTAAAGTTTTTATTATTATATCTTTAAACTAGTCCATCTAGAATTATTTAAGAGCTGAAATTAATCTGTCACTTTCTGTTTTTCCTGTTTTGGGGGTTTTTTTTATATGGCTGTGAGGTAAGATGCTTGCTTCCCAACCATATGGTTACGGGTTCAGTCCCACAGTGTGGGCACCTTGGAGAAGTGTCTTCTACATTAGCCTCGGACCAACCAAAGCCTTGTGTGTGGATTTAGTGTATGGAAATTGAAAGAAGCCTGTCGTATATATCATCATCGTTTAATGTCCGCCTTCCATGCTATCATGGGTGGGACAGTTTCACAAAAGCTGGCCAGGCAGAAGCCTGCACCAGACTTCTGTGACTGTTTTGACAGGATTTTTACAGCTAGATGCCCTTCCTAGCACCAACCACCCTGCATAATGGACTCATATGTATGTATGTATGTATATATTTATGTGTGTGTGTCTTTGCTTCTCTGCTTTTCCCCACACCATCATTTGGCAACTGATGTTGGTGAGTTAACATCTCCATAAATTAGCAGTCTGGAAAAAGTGACCGATAGAATAAATACTAGGCTTACAAAGAATATGTCCTGGCGGTTGATTTCTTCAACTAAAACCCTTTAATGTTGAGCTCAAGCATGGCCACAGTCAACTGGCTGAAACAAATAAAAGAATAAAGAAAGGAAAGAATGATTGAGAAAGAGACTGAGAGCAAAAAATATTTTTCTTACATAGTTTTTAATGCTGAATCGCTCTATATATTCTTGTCCAATGTATTTGTCCTATGTTATGTATATGCTTGTGCTACAGGCTAACACAGTACCTGTCGTTGTCTTTATCAGGTGCAAATTCTGAACATCCTGGCATTGTTTTCAGAGGTGTATATTCCGGGTGTGCTAGGTCTGCACTGCACACCCATTGATAATGGCAAATTCATTATGAATATTAACCTTACTCATTAATTTAATCACAAATATTAATGGAAAACTTTTGCTATATCCCTGCTTGAAATTTGGTTGCACTACAATATGTCACTGATTATTTTCTAAGTATGAAATGTAGATTCACATTTTATATTGCTGAAATTGAGGGTTATTTATAAGCATTATCTTACTAATTCAGACTCTGCATGTGTGTGTGTATGAGCTTGTGAAATTATTTAATTATGCCAATAATAAATGTACGGCATGCAAATCAGTCTACCAATTATTGCTGGGATCTGGTTTGTGTCTGATTTAAATAGTGTTTACTACAGCTTCACTTTTACGGCAGAGGGTTGGAAAGAGACTCGTTCTCTGATAAGTGGTCTGGTCTATGAAGCATGCTAAAACATTTTTTTCCTTTGTGCGGAAAGTATAGCTATATGTATTTACATCCATTTAAATTTTCACATGAAGGCTTTAAAATCTAAATCAGTAGTTTAACTATGTTAAATTTATTTTAGGTTTTCTTTTTTATAAGATTTCAGCTGATATTTTAGTCTAAATATGAATAATTTATTACAGGAAGCTTTGTGAATGTTGCTACAGGAAATAGAGAATAGTAGTGATGGAAGGGTTGGTAGCAAATAAATATGGCCTCAATTTCTGATATATGTGTTCTTGTTTCTTGTTTCAGTTTTAAACTTATTCTTTCTTTTCAATATTTTCTAAAGAAAAAAATCTTATTCTATATTAGTACTTTTACCATCATCATCATCGTCATCATTGTCCTCATCATCACCATCATCACTATCACTGACATTTTCCTCCTCCACCTCATTGCTTTAATGCCAACTTTTTCCATCGTTACACGTGTCAAATGCTATTGATTGAGGCAGATTTTCTACAGCCAGATGCCCTTCTTGCCACCATCCCTCACTTGTTTTCAAGTGAAGTAATATACTTCGCAATGGTTGAATATGTTTTTCACACAAAAGATTGCAAATGACGGATTCCATATCTATCAAGGTGACACTCATTTCGTAATAGCATGCTATCCCATGAAAAGAAAATAGAAACTTACATGCACACACACACAGACACACATGCACACGCACATGTGCACACACACACAGACACACATGCACACGCACATGTGCACACACACGTTCACACATACATAAAGATGCATGCACACGCACACACACACACACACACAAACAAACAATGGGCTTCATTCAAATCCTCTCACCAGTCTTTGGTTGCCCAATGGCTATTGTAAAACCTACTTTCCCAAAGTGCCTTGCTGTGGAACTGAACCCAAAGCCACTTAGTTGGGAAGCAAACTTCTTAACCATACAGCCCAACTTTAACCACTCACTCACACACACACATACATATAATAAGATAAATACCCCCTTCCATCATGAATGACTATGGGATTGCATGAGTTCAAATTCCGCCAAGGTCGATTTTGCTTTTCATCCTTTCAGGGTCGATAAATTAAGTGCCAGTTGCATACTGGGTCGATCTAATCGACTGGCCCCCATCCCCCAAAATTTGGCCAACTCCCGTCAAACTATCCAACCCATGCCAGCATCTATCTATCTATCTATCTATTCCACAATGTTCAGGAGTAGCCGTCATTCACCTTTCAACTAATTGTAACACCTATTCATTTGTCCAGAAAAGAGAATATATATGTTTTTTTATTTGGTTTTTGTTTCTTTGTCTTTTTATTTTGTCTTCTGATTATATTTTTCTTTTGTCTGTCATTTTACCTATGGCTTTAGTTTCATCTGAAAATTGCCACTACTTATATAGGGTGAAATGGCAATCTGATCTAATGAAGGACTTATTCAAAATAAGCATCTGAAGAAACAAGTATAGCATGAGAAATGATGCTAGAAGTAAACTACTACAATATTTGTAAAGAGTATGTTGAATCAGTGGGCTATCAAACAAAAAGGAAATGGAAAATATTGATATAAGCTTGTGTTCTTTCTGAGAGTAAATCAAGTTAATTTACAAAATCAAACAACAGACAGTTAAAAATTAAATAAAATTCCACCTTCCCATTGAGACAACTGAACTAAAAATGTTAAAAGAATTTGCAATCAAATTGCACAAACTCTAGTTGCAAACTGACTTAGAAAAGATCTTTATAGAGTTTTAAAAAATAACTCAAAGGAATTATAGAGTTTGAATTTTCCCCTGTTAAGCTTTGAAAATGATATTTAAAATATCCTATTCTAATATTTTATGTTCCAAAAACTGAATTGTATTTGTAATGTGTGTGTGTGTGTGTGTGTGTGTGTGTGTGTGTGTGCGCGCGCGTGCGTGCGTGTGCGTGTGTGTGTGTGCATGTGCTCGAGCACTGTTGGTAAATTGCTGACATTGATGGGTGTACACTTATTTCCCTCTGCTGGGAGATTTTCAAGCAGCACAACAAATTCTCTCTAACTTGCTAATATATTCTTGACTTTTAGTCAGAAAATTGACAAAAAAAATTAAGACAAATCATAACAGTAGGAGGGAATTAATTGCATACAGGTGTGAGTTATTGTTTAGCAAACAATGGAGAATTTATGCACAGAATTATGGCTTTTATATCTTTTGTTCAGTTGTGGTTAAGCAGTGATTTTCATACGCTATCATGTACATCTGTTTTTGCTTTTTTGTTTTTTCTTCCTTTCATTTTTTTTGGGGGGCATGTAATTGACCTTGGAATGTGTTTTAAATGTAGATTTTACAAGAATGGATTTTGATCAACAGGGGATATGTTGTCACCTTTACATGTAGATTTAGATGTGGATTTTTATTGAAACAAATTATGATCAATTGGGGATATATTAGTCACTCTACAGAGTATTTAAGCATAGAAATTTTACTGAAATATAATTCATAAATGTAAAAATATTAAAATATTAATAAGGTTAAATTTAAATTCTAAACTTAAAAAAGCTAAAAATTATAATTATAATTTTAAAACGAAAGTGGATATTGAAATGTAATTGAAATTGCTAAAAATACAGATTCCTTGAGAATTAAAAAAATTTGAAAAATTTGAATGGTTTGTACAAAATAGTAGACTGAATGCACTGGGCATTGTTCAAGTTAATGCAGTTATTCGTAGCAAGTTTGAAATATAGGCGAGAGAAGTTAAAGTGCTATAATGGCAATTAAGAAGAAAAAAATATATAACATATATTGAGAAATCTTATTTGTTGAGAGACACAATTTCTGAAACTTTACTTACAAGTTGTTTGTTGGCAAATAAATTTTACTGGTCTTAACTTTCCATATACTATACAATCACTTATTTCAATTACAGGACTTTGCATGTGTAATAATTTTTCTATTTCAAGTGGAATTCTATATTATCTTATACACTTACCCTGTGAATTATGAGGGCAAGAGAGTTTTTACCACACTTTATATTCCTAAAAGTAAAGGTGGACTGAATGTATTAAAATTTAAATTGGTTAGATTTGAGGCTAATGATTGAAAATAAATAATGTCCTTTTTGAGATATTTTGAGTCCAATGGATAGGTTTCAATAATATTGAAGTTTATGTTTGTTGTGAAGTTGCTGAGTTCATATATGTTTGCTGAGAAAAGCATGTGCATAATGTTGAGGGTGGTGAAGTATGGTAATTCAATAATATATTATTGTTAATGGTTTCATATTTATAGCTGGGATTGAAGTGTTTAGATAAAGCTTTAAAGAAAAACTTTGTTATTGACTGGCTACTGTTGTTTCAAATGAGAGTGTTATACCATTTTGTTTTTGTTGTTGCTATCCAGTATATTAATTGCACGATACATTTTTTTCATTGTAAACATTTTTTGAAAGAGCATCGTTGAAATATGTAGTAGAATGACTGAATATTTGCTTATTAGTGGAAAAATTTGCTTATCAGAATGAGGTGTTTTAACAATTTTATTAATGATATTTTCAGGGTGTTTGGATAATAAATCAATATAACTGAGAGCTAGATTGAGCTTGCAGTAAATGTAGTATCGACAAGTATTTAGATTTATTGTTACTTGAAGAAAATATGCTACTGCAATATTGTGATCAATAATGATTTTTAATCCACATCCATGGAAGAATAAGTGTAGATGTTTCTTCATTTTATCAAAATGCTATGGATTTAGTTTACAAGTGATTAGTAACCAAAGATCATAATAAAGACCATATTCAAAGAACTTTTCCTTCTATCATGCCTGCAAGGAGAAAACTATTTCATGTCAAAGGTGGTCTTTAGAGAGGACAATGTATCAGTATTGTAATAGTTTTTATCTTCTATCTTTTAGAAGCATTCAATGTCACCATAACCCCAAAATGTGCATCAAGTGAATTCCAATGTCAAGACAATGCTGATTTGTTTCAACTATGTGAAAGGAATTGTTCACACTTTATTTGTTCCTCCTGGTCAAGCTGTTAACCAGACGTATTACTTGGAAGTTCTGAAGGGTTTTCAAGACATGGCGAGACGAAAATGCCACGACTTGTAGCAAAGTGGAGAGAGGTGGTTTCATCATGACAATGCGCCTGCACACACCACCTTGAGTGTGAGACCAAAAATGGTATGACCCCATTTACCTACCCTTCCTGTTCACTCAGTCTTGCTCTTTGCAACTTATTTTGTTCCACTGAATGAAAAAAAGTCTTTAAAGGCAAACGTTTTGCAGATGTGGAAGAGATGAAGAAAAAAAACAATGAAAGCATTGAAGGCATCACTTCAAACAGTGGAAAACACGAATGGACCAATAACATTGCTTCAACTGAAAAATACTTTGAAGATGATAAAAGTGTAAAACCAAGTAAAATAATACGACAAAATTCCAGTTTCTTTTGGGTACCGCCTCATATATATATATATATATAGAAAATGGAGTGGCTGTGTAGTTGCTTACCAACCACATGGTTCTAGGTTCAATCCCACAGCGTGGCACCTTGGGAAAGTGTCTTCTACTATAGCCTCGGGCCGACCAAAGCCTTGTGAGTGGATTTGGTAAACGGAAACTGAAAGACGCCTGTCGTATATATGTATATGTATATATATATGTATGTGTGTGTATATGTTTGTGTGTCTGTGTTTGCCCCCCCCCCCCACCTCCCCAACATCGCTTGACAACCGATGCTGGTGTGTTTACGTACCTGTAACTTAGTGGTTCGGCAAAAGAGACCGATAGAATAAGTACTCGGCTTCCAAAGAATAAGTCCTGGGGTCGATTTGCTCGACTAAAAGCGATGCTCCAGCATGGCCACAGTTAAATGACTGAAACAAGTAAAAGAATATATATGTGTGTATATGTCTATGTGTATGTGTGCATGTGTGTGTGTGTGTGTGTGTGTTTGGTTAATGAGAGAGATGGATTATGGAGTATATGAAAATCTTTACTGAACTCTACTATTGTTTCGACCTGTCTAGCATCGATCCACATGGGTAGAACTCTGAACATCTTTTTAAGGTGTATCCCTCAATGTAGATATGTCCCCTTGGGTGATATTAATAGGTATCTCATTAAAACAAACTCTGTCTTACATTATTTCTTGTTAGTCTTCATATATAGAAGTGGCAAAGGTGGACGTGTTTAGGTGAAAAAGAGATAACATAAGTATGTATTGGAGTTGGGAAGCATAAGTGTATTTTATATTCTTGTTACTATACGTGTGCATATGGATAGTGTGGGTGCTAGTCTATTGAAGAGGATTATGGGTGTGTGGTAGGTGTGTGGTTTTTTTTTTAAGGGAACCATGGGAATGTAAGAGGTGGATGGTGTATGTAAATGTATGTGAAGTAGAGAAAAATGGGTTTAAATGAAAAGGGGCTGGGAGTTTATACCATTGTGGACTGAAGTCTGGAGGAAAAAAAATTAATTCCTGCTCCATTTTTCAATGTTTGCATCGTTCAGATGGAATTTGTAGAGATGGATTTTCTATAGCCCTATGCCCTTCCTGTCACAAGCCATCCCCTGTTTCCAAGTAAATAATATTTCTTGCTACCAGATATATTTTTCCACAGAAGATTGAAAATGAACAACTTCACAGATACATGCATGCTCCGAAGATATCACCCACATCATAAGCAGTTATGCAAAAATATCATGGCAGTATTATCTACCGATGAGACATGATGTTGTAGCTAGGACACTCTATAATGAAATCTGTCAGGACAAAGAAATAAGAACCCACAATATGGCAGAAGCCATAGCCACTCATAATAAAAAGGAGTACTGGTGAAATGTCCCAGTGAAGACCTCATTAAAATGTAAGCACAACAGACCTGATATAATGATCTGGAATAGAGAAGAGAAATTGTGTACAATTGTGGAAATTAGCTACCTAATGATGCTAACATAAAGCTGAAGATCAGTATAAAAGGGAATACATATGCTGAACTATTGACAAATCTGCAGTTACTCTATCCAGGTTACAAGTTCAGATTTATACTTGTAATTTAATGGGGCCCTGGAATATGTAACACACTGCCTAAATACCAATCTTGATCAATCAGGCTCCTCAAAACCAGAAAGCAGAAAGCTAATTTGAAGACTACAGATCCAATCCATCACTGGAACTGTAAAAATCTGTAAAACTTTCCAGAAGTTTATCATTTAAATATATATGTGCGTGTCTAGATATGCATACATAAAGTGAAACATACATACATACATACATGCATATATACATATATATATTATACACACAAACATATATATACACACATATATATAAACATATATATATATGTATATATATCTTAGTTTACACATATTTTTAATTTTTAGTTTACACAAATATTACATAATATTTCTTAAGACAAGAACAAATTTCTTTCTGAAAATTTTCCAAAGTGCTTATTAAATCTAAATAAAAAATTGAATTACACTGAGTTTTGAGCTGTAATAGAATAGAATAGAACAGGATGTAAAAATAATAACTAACTGAAAATGGATCATGTACAAATAATTTTTAGAATATAGTTATTTTTACTTTGGACATGAATTCATATTTCTAGCAAATAATAAATGCACATAATAAATATATATGCACATGAGAGGCAGAGGAATGGTTGTGTGGTCAAGAAGTGTGCTTCTGAACCATATGGTCTCTGGTTCAGTCCCACTGTACCTCACCCTGGGTGAGTGTCTTGCACTATAGTCCCAGGCTGGCTGAAGCTTTGTGAGTGAATTTGGTAGATTGATACAGAGGCAAGCTGGCAGAAACGTTAGCATGCCGGGCAAAATGCCTAGCAGCATTTCATCTGTCTTTACGTTCTGAGTTCAAATTCCCCTGAGGTCAACTCTGCCTTTCATTCTTTCGGGGGTCGATAAATTAAGTACCAGTTGTGTACTGGGGTCGATCTAATCGACTGCCTCTCCCCTCTCCCCAAAAATTTCGGGCCTAGAGTAGAAAAGAATATGCACATATATCATATGCAAGGTGACTAGCTGACAGAAACATTAGCACGCCAGGCAAAATGCTTAGTGGTATTTTATCTGTCACTACGTTCTGAGTTCAAATTCCACTGAGGTTGACTTTGCCTTTTATCCTCTCAAGGTTGATAAATTAAGTACCAGTTGCATACTAGGGTTGATCTAATCGATTGACCCCACTCCCCAAAATGTTTCAGGCCTTGTACTTAGAGTAGAAAAGAAGCCTGTTAAGTATATGTATGTATGTATGTATATATGTATGTATGTATGTATGCATGTGTGTATGTGTGTGTGTATGTATATATGCTTGTGTGTGTATGTGTGTGCATGTGTGTGTATGTATGTGTATGTATGTATGTATGATGTATGTGTGTATGTATGTTTGTATGGAGTATGTATGTATAATGTGTGTGTGTGTATATATGTATGTATGATATATATGTGTGTGTATGTATATATGTGTGTATGTGATGTGTGTATGTGTATATGTATGTATGTGTGTATGTATGCATGTATGTATGTGCGTGTCTGTGTGTGTATGTATGCATGCATGCTTGCGTGTGCCCTTGTCTTGCTGTTATGTGAAGGTTGTAAATGATTATTGTCAAGTGAGTGATTTGTTTGTTGCCAGTTTTCCACACAAAACATATGTCTGGTTTTGGAGAAATATTACCTTACTGGAAACAGATAAGGACTAGTGACAGGAAAGTGTATCTGGCCATAGCAAATATTCTTCAATAAATTCCATCTGCAAGCATTGAAAAGTGGACATTAAGTTATGATGGTGGTAGTGGTGGGCGTGGTGATGATGATGTGCTGTTTTTTATGACAAATCAGCAAAGAGAAAAATAATTAAAAATTAGTTCTTTCATTTTTTTACTTGTTTCAGTCATTTGACTGCAGCCATGCTGGAGCACCACCTTTAAAGGTTTTTTTTAGTCAAAGAAATTGACCCCAGGACTTATTCTTTGTAAGCCTAGTACTTATTCTATTGGTCTCTTTTGCTGAACCACTAACCACAAAGACATAAGCACCAGTTGTGGTGGGGGACAAACAAAGACACAAGAACACACAAATATACATGTGCATAACCAACCGAAACTGCAAAGGTGATCTGGAACTCGACTGATGAAAGAAAATTCCGAATGACCTGTCCTTGTTTTTTCTTGTCCCTTTTTACAACATTTAACTGCCTAGATGTTTTGTTGTCACCTGTTGCGTTCTTGTCCCATTTTTTGTATTCTGTTACATACATACATACATATATATATATATATATATGCAAGAAAGTTGGTATGTGAAAGCACGTGGTTGGATGTATAAAAGATAAAAAAAGAGTGAAAAAAACTACAGAAGGCTTGTGCTATATGGTTAAAGTATAGAAACATTGTTTTTGAAGAAATAACCGGTTTTGTATTTTCTTTTCAAATTTCTCTACCTGTATTGTGTAACATGTCTTCGCTATGGCATAAAATATGGAGTTCTAGATAGGGGAAGGTAATCAGGGATTTTTTCTGGTATAAGGGAGATAATCAAAAATGTTGGAGATGACAGGGTTTGATTAATTTAACATGATTTGTTTTAGAAGGAATAGAATGTAACAAGTGGCTAGGTTTTGCTTTATATTTTTTTTCAATGAGGTGAGTTTCCTTATTTAAAAATGTTAGAAATGGTTAAGTTTTGGCTTATATTTTTCAATGAAGAAGGTTTCCATATTTAATCTAATTTGTGTTGGTGTTCCAATGGCACATTGATAGAATGGAAAGATTATAAATTGTGGTAGCATTTGTCTTGCGCATTTCTCAATATGTTCACTAAAGGGTATCATTCTGTATTCTGGGAATGCAATCTGCTGTCAATGCAGAGTGCATCTGCATCTAAGCGATAATCCCGTGGACCCTATGTAGTTTTGGTGGCAGCCCGAGCATCTTATGACATAAATCAGGTTTTCTGAAGTACAAGTAAAGTCAGATTTGATTCTGAATTTTTGTTCCTCTTTGAAAAGGAATTCTGATCCTTCTAGAAGGTTTGGGCATGTTGCGCAATTTGGTCAACCACAGTTTTTCACTTTTGCATGTTATTTTGGAGGTCCTTATGTAGCATTGGTAAATTTTTGGGTCCTTATGTAGCATTGGTAAATTTTGGGTGATGATGGTGAAGGCTTCTTTGTGCCTGAGTTTCTCCCCTACCATTGCTTGACAACTGGCATTGGTTCATTTACATCCCTGTTACTTAGCAGTTCAGCAAAAAGGATCGACAGAATAAGTACCAGGCCTTACAAAGAAATAGTAAGCACTGGGGTTGATTCATTCAACTAGAATTCTTCAAGGAGATGCCCCAGCATGGCCGCAGCCCAATGACTGAAATAAGTAAAAGATAACAAATGCATACATATATACATACTGTGTTGTAAGTAGCTTGCTTCCCAACCACATGGTTCCGGGTTCAGTCCCGCTGCATGGCACCTTGGGTAAGTGTCTTCTACTATAGCCTTGGGCCAACCAAAGCCTTGTGAGTAGATTTGGTAGACCAGAAACTGAAGGAAGCCCATCGTATATATACGTGTGTGTGTGTGTGTGTGTTTCTGTGTTTGTCCCATCACCATCACTTGACAACCGATGTTGGTATGTTTATGTCCCTGTAACTTAGCAGTTCAACAAAGAAGCCAATATATTAAGTACTAGGCTGTACAAAAGAATAAGTCCTGGGGCTGATTTGCTCGTTAAATGGTGGTGCTCCAGCATGGCTGCAGTCAAATGACTGAAACGAGTAAAAAAATTAAAGAATCAAAGAATATTACATACATTGCATGCATACATGCATGCACATGCGTACATGTGTATGCATGTATAAACATTTCCTGTGTGTCAATTCTAAATCTTTTCTACTCCAGGCACAAGGCCTGAAATTTTTAGGGAGCGGGCCAGTTGATTAGATCGACCCCAGTATGCAACTGGTACTTAATTTATCGACCCTGAAAGGATGAAAGGCAAAGTCGACCTCGGTGGAATTTGAACTCAGAACGTAAAAACAGACAAAATACCGCTAAGCATTTCGCCCAAAGTGCTAACGTTACTT
>NC_142932.1:46298239-46303239 GCF_046866305.1 Octopus bimaculoides | reverse complement strand
CAGACATCAAACAACAGTCTCCACACACATGCACATGCACACACACCTTCCCCTAAAAAAAAACAACAGACAACAGCAGTAGCAATACCACCACCACCACCACCATTACTGCCACACCACCACTATCACTACTACCGCCTCCTCCACTACAACTACTACATCATCGTCGTCATCATCATCAACACCACCACCACCCATACCACAACAATAACTACTATTACTACTACTGCTGCTACACTTACTACTACTACTACTACTACTACTACTACTACTACTACTACTACTACTACTACTACTACTATTGCTACTACCACTACTACTATCGACATCCTTTCCTCCAGTCTTTAAAAGTTTGGAAGATATCAGTCAGTCTTTCTAGTATACCGCTAGGTATTGGGTTGTTTACTCTCACCATCCTTCTGTCCTTTCTGTCTAATGGCACTATCACCGTAACATCACCAATCACCACCACCACCACCACCACCACCACCACCACCACCACCACCACCATACCACCCCCACTACTACTACTATGACAACCACTATTACTACTAACTACTACTACCACCAACTGCTTTAACAACCACCACCACCACCACCACCACCACTACTACTACTACTACTACTACTACTACTACTACTACTACTACTGCTGCTGCTGCTGCCACTACTACTATGATGATAGCTATTACTACTAGTTTTACCATCACCGCCACCACTATTGCCATCCCCATCATCAATATCACCCACCACCACCACCACCACCACTACTATGACAACCACTATTGCTACTACTACTACTACTACTACTACTACTACTACTGTTACTACCATCAGTGGCTTTAAGTATCAACATCACTACTACGGCTACTACTTCAATAACTAATGCTGCTGCTGCTGCTACTACTACTACTACTACTACTACTACTACTACTACTACTACTACTACTACTACTACTACTACTACCACCACCATCATAATTCCTGCTGCAAAATGTGTCCACTTCACTGTGGCCAATACCACCTCTGCAATCATCCTCTTGGTTATGTCAATAACTACTATTACTGCTACTGCTGCTACTACCACTACTATTCCTACTACAACTACTACTACTTCTGCTACTGCTGCTACTGCTGCTGCTGTCAAAGATAGGATGGTCACAGTTACAATGCTTTTGAACTTAAGACTACATCCTTCAGGACAGATCTGGAGATGAAACAAGAACAACATCAACATCAACAGCAATCAGCACTGTTACATCTAGTACCACCACCGCCACTGCCAACATCACCACCACTACCACTACCACCAACACCAACACTAATACCAACACTACCACTGGCACCATCACCAATTATACTACAGCACTACCACCAACACCATCACAATTATACTACCACCACCACCAACACCATCACTAGTACCAACACTACCACTGGCACCATCACCAATTATACTACAGCACCACTGCCAGCACCATCACCACCACCACCACAACCACCATCTGCCACTAATACCAACACTACCACCAGTGCCACCACCACGACCAGTGTTACCTCCACCATGACCATCGTCATCACCACCTCCACTAGCACCACCACCGCCACAACCACCTTCGCCACTAATTCTGTTTCCACACCAGCACCAACACCAACACCAACAACAATGCCGCTACCACCACTGCCAACATCACCACCATCATCATCAGCACCACCACCACCACCACCACCACCACAACCACCACCATCACCACTACCATCATCATCATCACCACCACCACCACCACCACCATCACCACTACCATCATCATCATCACCACCACCACCACCACCACCACCACCATCACCACTACCATCATCATCATCATCACCACCACCACCACCACCACCACAACCACCACCACTACAACCACCACCACCACCACCATCACCACTACCATCATCATCACCACCACCACCACCACCACCACAACCACCACCACCACTACCACCACCACCACTACCATCATCATCACCACCACCACCACCATCACCACTACCATCACCACCACAACCACCACCACCACCACCACCACCACCACCACCACCACCATCACCACCACCATCACCACTACCATCATCATAATCACCACCACCACCACCAACAACAACAACAATGCCTCCGCCACCATAACTAGCAGCTTTGACCCCCTGAGAAAGTCTCTATATGGTCACTTCACTAGCTAGAAACAGCAGCTATGATCCCTTAAATCACTCTGTGCTGACTTAGTGAATAAAAAAGGGGCAGAGATGTTAGATAATGTAGTCCTAAGTGTAATCCTAAAACCACAGGATGGTCGTAGCTGGAATAGCTATGACCATAGGGTCTGCCTGACCAGTATTGTCCGGGGGATGGGGGGATGGGTTAAACAACAACTTATCAACACTACTACTACTACTACTACTACTAAGATCAGCACTTAACAGTTCATTTTCTCCCTCTATTATTGTCATGAAACAAATACCACCACCACCACCACCACCACCACCACCACCATCTTCACTGCCACCAATACCACCACCACCACTGTCAAAAGCCACTATCACCACTACCACCGTCACCATCACCACTACCATCATCACCACCACCACCATACCTAACCATTACCACCAACAGCAACAGTAGCAGCAGCAATACCATCACCACCACCACCATAACAACTACCACCTCTAGAACTGCCAACACCACCACCACCACCACCACCACTAATACCACCAGAACTACTGTCATCACCACCATTACTAATACTACAAACACCACTGCCACCATTAGTGATACCACTAATGCTACCACCACCACCACCACCACCACAGCCACCACCACCACCACCACCACCACCACCACCACCAACACCAACAACACCTTTACTACAAATATTACTACCGCTAATACTACCACCGCCACTACCGCCACCACCGCCACCACCACGACCGCCACCATCTTTCCATAAAACATATGCCTCAAATATCTCTTCCAAAATAATCTCCTCCTGCAGCTGCTATCGCCATCTTCTTCATCCCCATCACCACTGTCATTGCCATTACTCCTGCCACCACCACCACCACCACCAACACCAACACCACCACCACCACCACCAACACCAACACCACCACCACCACTGTCCCCGCTGCCAGCTACAACACAGAACGGCACCTCCACCGCTATCACCACAACAATATCTGTCGCTACAAACGCCGCCACCACCAACACCACCACCACCACCACCATCATCATCATCAGCATCACCACCAGCAGCAGCAGCAACATTATAACTGTCATTATAACTACCCCCCCCTCACTGCGAACCACGCCCACCACCACTACCACTAGAATCATTACCGATACTAATATTGTATCACTACTGCCCACCACAACTATCACCATCAGTATTGATACTAACATTGCATACCACCACCACCACCACCACCGTCACCACTACCACCACCACCACTACCACCACCATCACCACTACTACCATCATCACCACCATTATCAGCACCACTACCACCGTCACAACCATCTACACCACTGCTGCTGCCACCTACCACCATTGCACTACCACCACTACCACCACTTCCACCATAACAACCACAACAACCATTGCCATCATTATCAATACTAATATCACACTACTTCCCACCATACCATACCATACCATACCATTTTGATTACCATTACTAAAATCACACCACCACCACCACCACCATCATTATCAATACTGATATTACACACAACTACCACCACCACCACTACCACCACCACCATGACAGTCATGACAACCATTGCTATCATTATCCATACTAATATCATACTACTTCCCACCATGCCATCTTGATTACCATTACAACTACCACCATCACTGCCACTATCATTATCAATACTGATATCGTACACAACCACCAGTATCACAACGACTACCACCACCACCACCACCACCACCACCACCACCATCACTATCATCATTATCAGTATCAATATCACACACAACTATTGCGACTATCACAGTTATAAAATACATGTATTGTACAGCATCATACCACTCCATCCTTCTTCACCATTAAAAGTCACATACCATCACCATCACCATCGCCACCACCGTCATTTTTGTTATCATTTTATCTTTTACTTGTTTCAGTCATTAGACTGCGGCCATACTGGGGCAATGCCTTGAAGAAGAATTTTAGTCAAACACATTGATCCACAATACTTATTTTATTTTATTTTTTGTTTTAAAGTCTGCTACTTAATCTATCAGTTTTTTTTTTTTTCCTGGACTGCTAAGTTATATGGATGTAAACATACCAACACTGGTTGTCAAGCTGTGGTGGAGTGTGGACAAACACTGACACAAAGACACACATAGACGTGCACATGTATGCATAAGGACACACATATAAACACACACACACACACACATATCTATATCTATCTACCTCTCTCTCTCTCTCTCAATATATATATATATATATATATATATATATATATATATATATATATATATATATATATATATATATATATATATATATATATATATATATACGTGTGTGTGTGTATATATACACATATATATGTATGTATATGTGTGTGTATATATATATATATATATATATATACACACACACACACATATATATATATAAATATATATCTGACAAGCTTCTTTCAGTTTCCATCTACCAAAATATACTCTCAAGGCTTTTTTAGTTACCCTGGATTTGTAGTAGAAAACATTTGCCCAAGGTGCTACGCAATGTGACTGAACACAGAACCATGTGGTTGGGAAGCAAATTTATTAACACACAGCCACCGATTTTTTTTTTTTTTTTTTTTGTAATCTATGCACAAACTGAAATTTTGGTTTGGTTTGGTTTGGTTGGGACTAATTGATTACGCCAACCCCAGTGTTTGTCTGGTTTTTTATATTATCGGCCCTGAAAGGATGAACCGTTAAGTCCAC
>NC_142932.1:46283239-46288239 GCF_046866305.1 Octopus bimaculoides | reverse complement strand
AGTAAAGAAATTATATATATATATATATATATATATATACTGTCTTTACAACTTCATACTTTCAAACTTTAAATTGTAAAGATAATTTATTCCCCACGCCAAAACTTGTTTTCGGGGGAAAAAAAATGTCCATAGTGAGCATGATGGTGGTCAGATTAGTTGAAAACACAAAAGAAAACCTAACTTATTACTAATTTTATTTAGTAAAATTATCATTCAATGTACAAACAACTGTGCATATGTAGAGCATGGAAAGAGGATGTAAAACAATGATGATGATGATGATGTTGTATATATATATATATATATATATATATATATATATATATACACATACACACACACACACATATATATATATATACATTCGCCATGATAGATCGCTAACCGCTACACACATTTTTTTCTCTGCTTGTTTCTTTCTGTGTTCCTTTCTGTGGAAGAGCGTAGGCTCGAAACATTAAAGACTTTTTCAATTCCCAAGTGTTATACTAATACATCTGTTTGTTTTCTACACCACCTCTCTTCGTCCTTTGTTTTTTTGTTTTTGTGAATTCTCCCTATATATATATATATATATATATATATATATATATATATATTTACATGAATATCTGTGTATTACTTTTTATTTTCTTCTCAGGATTTTATATTCCTATTTTATTTTATATTATTATTTCATTTTGTCATTTTATTATATTGTTCTTAACCACCAACTTAACACTACACACTGAATTGTGGCAGGGTATGGACGGATTTCGGAGTACCGAGGAAATTATGTGTAAATGGAGAATTCTACGAGGTATAGTACAATGTATAGTACAATGCAAAATACCAAAAGGAACCTCACCCCTTACATCTCACTTTTCTTCCTCCTTTAACGCCGATGTGATATAATTTCTTGGGAGAGAAATACTTTTGCGGCTGAAGATAGCTTTGTATTGTCAATTATACACTGATATAAAGCTTGAAACACGTGTACCGCAGAATCCTTTGTGTTTTTGTTGTTATTTTTTGCATTTACAATTCATTCTTTCACCTCAACCACAAGCTGGCATACACAGGTGCTTACAATTGTCAAGTATTGCCTCTAACATTTACTTTACCTATATATATATACAGGCGTGGTCAAAGGAATTTTTGAAAGGAGAGCACAAGGTCAGAAAAGAATAAAATTCCAGGTGAAAGGGCATAATAACATTAGTTAGAAGGGTACACTTCTTTTCTTGAGATGGAGAGCATGTACCCCTCAGACATCCCCACTCCCTGGGTCTGCTCCTGATATATATATATATATATATATATAGGACAGGCATTATTCTGCTTTTGTCTACCAAATCCACTCACAAAGCTTTGGTAAGAAGACACTTGCCCACGGTGCTGTTATTGGTCAGTTGACTTGCCAAAGGCTGAGGTCTACCTGGTCTAAAGAACAATGCTATCACTGTGCCACAAATACAGTAATATATACTCTGACCACTACACTACAACTACCTGTACTAGCCTGCCACCAGTACTAAGTTCCCTATTCTAGTTCTATTTCTGATGCTGCTATAACATTAACACTTCTGCTCTTATACTAAAACTATTTTTGCTATTTTACCATCACTAATGCTACATGAACACTTGTATCTCAACATCACATCTGCAATCACCATTATCTCATCTCTACCACCACCACCACCACCACCACCACCACCACCACCACCACCACCACCACCACCACCACCACCGCCACCACCACTCTTGATACATCATCATCATCATCATCATCATCATCATCACTACCAGCTACCTGCCTATCTCTATCATCACCACCATGATCATGAATCCAATGCCACCTCCATCTCTCAACTACAGACCCACCGCTACCACCACCACCACCACCACTGCCATCAGTCCATCTTCATAATCTTACTGCTACCACCAACACCATCATTTCATTCACCACCATTGCTAGCATGCTCCTCCTGCCACAACCACTATCATCACCATGAAGAGAACCAACCACCTTTGCCACTTCCATACCACCACCACCACCACCACCACCACCACCACCACTACCACCACCGCTGCAACCACCACCACCGTTACCACTACCCCCCCCCCCCCGCCATCACCGCCACCATGTCCCTCATAAATCAACCTCCACATTCACTCATTCCCTTTCTTTTCTTCATTTTAATGTTTCATTATTCTCTTTTGTTCATTGTTCTTCTTTTCCTTTTTCATTTTCTTTGGGTTTTTTCTCCCCATCCTCTGTTCTTTTTATCTTTCATACTCTTTTCTCTTCCTTTTCATCTCTCTCTCCCTCTCTCTCTCTCCCTCTCACTCTTTCTCTTTCACCTGTTCTGCCTTTTCTTGCCTTTCATCTTTCAAACTTTCAAGTTTCTTTCTTATTCTTTCATCTCTTTCTATTTTGTGCTCTCTATCAATCCCCCCTCTCTTTCTCTCTCTCTCCCTCACATTTCCCCCACCTTCAATGTCCCTACACACTTTTCATTGTCTTTCAGTCACACTACACCTATCTATCTATCTATCTGTTCGTTTACTTCCCATCTTCTTTATTTTCGTTTCTTTTTATTTCCAAGTTTCCCTTATATCTTTTGCTTTTACTCTGTTTCTTTCTTCCCCTCTCCCTATTTCTCTCCTTCATATATATATGTATATGTGAGTGTATATATATATATATATATATATATATATATATATATATGTTTGTATGTATATAAATATCTATCCAAGTTCTTTCAATCTGTTCATCGGTATTTCTGTATCCATCTATCTATCTATCTATCTATCTAATCTATCTATCTATCTATCTATCTATCTATCTATCTATCTATCTATCTATCTATCTATCTATTTATCTATCTATCTAATCTATCTATCCGTCTATCTATCTATCTATCTATCTATCTATCTATCTATCTATCTATCTATCTATCTATCTTCCCGACCATCCACACAGCCATCCTACTCTGATTCTCATCGCCACCCTCTTTCAGTCTGTCTTTCTCTCTCTCTCTCTCTCTCTCTCTCTCTCTCTCTCTCTCCCTATCTCTCTCTCTCTCTCTCTCTCTCCCTATCTCTCTCTCTCTCTCTCTCTCTGTCCCTCTTTCCTTCTGTCTTTACATAACTCCCCCCACCCCTCCCACTTTCACACAATCTCTCCTATAGTAATGTTACTGTATCAGTCCCTGCTAATCAACATATACATTATATGTTCTTTCCTTATAGCTCCCATCGCTGCTGCAATTGCCTCTCCTCTTCCTTTCCCTGTCCATAAGTCACCACTTCTCTTAGATCACCAAATACTAACTTCATTCACATTCTCCTCCTCCTCCTCTTCCTCCTTTTTCTTCTTCTTCTTCTTCATCTCCACTCCTTCCTCAGAATTTCCATCCCCTTTTTCCCCACCCTTTTCCTCTTTCCCTTCCTATCTTTCTCATTATCATTCTCCCCCTTTTTCTACTGTACTATCACTTTCTACTCCTTTCACTCCCTTTAAACCCCCCACCCCCACCCCCGCGTCTCAGTACATTTCCACATTTCCCTTATTTCCTCTTCTTTCTCCTCTCTTACTCTCACCGCTCCCTCCCCCTCCCCCACCACCTCTGTTTCTTAGTCCATTCCACTACACCACACCCTGACTACATTATTCATTGCTTTAATCCTCTCCCTCCACTCCCCTACCAACACCTCCCAGCCCACCCCCCATCCCCACCACCACCACCACTGCAAAGCATGCACATCTCCATATCTCCACCACAATCACCTTTCCTGTTCAAGCTGTTTACTCTCACTGCTACCCTCCTCTCACTCCCCCCCTTTCTCAAATCCCACCCCTACCCCACCTCTGACCTGCCTGTCCACTCCCCAACCAACCTACCTACCTTTCTGCATGCCTGACCAGTTCCCCTCTCTCTTTCCTATTTACCTGACTTTGTGCCCACCTCCCTTCAAGCTTCTTATATTCATACCTCTCACCAATCCCCTTACACAGTCACCTCCTTTATCCTATTCTACTACTTTCACTTTCTTTATATCCTTACTATGTCCTCCTTCTTAGTTTTGCTATATCACTTAGTAGGGCGGTAACTGGCAGAATCAGTAAAGCGAAGGATTAGATGCCTTCTGGTATGTAGTTATATCGTTTTCATATTTTCTGAGTTCAAATCCCACAGCTGTCATCTTTGCCTTACATACTTTTGGGGAAAATTAAATAAAATACTGACATGTCCTTGAAGTGATGACCTTAAACTTATCAAAGAGATTATTATTCGTAACATATCCTTCAATAAAGAAGTAAATAGCAGAATTGGTATGGCAACGGGATTGATTGTTTATTGACGTTTTGCTTGTTCTCTGTACATTCTAAGATCAAAGTGTGGTGAGGTCGAATTTTGCTTTTCATTCTTTCAAGATTTCTAAAGTAGATTTGGTTCAATTGTTTCCTTATCCACAAAAATCTGTATGTGTTACCTTATACCTATAATATATACTAGCATGATCTAACAAAATTCCATGTTTTATCAATGTTATTACTTCTATTTTTGGTGTGTAACTTCGAAAATCTTCATTAACTTGTTTCATTGCGTTAAATGTTTTGATTATGTCTTCACTATTGTTCCATAGTTAAAGTTGTTAAAAGCTTAACACTCAAACATACTTCTTGACAAGCAAGATAATAGTAATATATGTATATATATATATATAGTAGGTACATGCATAGCTGTGTGGTAAGAAGTCTGCTTCCCAACTACATGGTTCCAGGTTCAGTATCATTGTATGGCATTGTTGGATCAGTGCCTTCTACTATAACCTTAGGCTGACCAAAGCCTTGTGAGTGAAATCAGTAGACAGAAGCTGAAAATCTGTCATATATATGTGTGTGTGTGTGTGTATACGTGTGTGTTTGTGTGTGTCTGTGTGTGTTTGTGTTTGGCATCCATCACTGCTTCACAACTGTTGTTGGTATGTGTACTTCCCCATACCTT
>NC_142932.1:46248239-46280739 GCF_046866305.1 Octopus bimaculoides | reverse complement strand
GTGAAGGACAAACACAGATACAAAGACACACACACGCACACGCACACGCAAACACACACACACACACACTCACACACACATATATATGACGGGTTTCTTACAGTTTCCGACTACCAAACTCATTAACAAGGCTTTGGTCAGCCCGAGGCTATAGTAGAAGACACTTGCCCAAGGTGCCATGCAGTAGAACTGAATCCGGAACCATGTAGTTGGGAGGTAAGCTTCTTATAAACAAAAGTTACTTATATATTAAGTTAAATTGTCACTTTGATGATAGATAAGGTGGACAAAATCACCCACACGAATCTAGCCACTTCTCAGTCATTTAGACTGGATAATTCCAATAACTATTATACCACAGCAAACACACAAATATGCACCAGTGATATTAGAAGCATTGACTGGATTAGTTAGAAAGTAAACTTAATTAGATTGGCTTGTAGCACTGAGAAATTTATAAAGCAGGTGATGCACCCTACATTTTTCAACCCAACATTTACATACTATTATTTATAGCTTCATGTGATGTGCCTTGAAGGCCAGTATTTCCATATATATCTCGTCTGGCCGTAAAGCCTTTTCTGTTTGTTTTCCTGTCTTGTTTTTTGTCCGCCACTACATTCCTCCATGGCAAGATTTAATTTGCGTATACAAATTTAATCTGCGGATGAGCCGTTTAAACGATGCGTCCTGCCCAAGCTCTTCGAAACGCCGGTGTTAAAACGTGGGTAGCTGATGAAGTAGAATGTTCTCTATGTGGCTTGTGTGTTTTCTCGTCTACGTTTTGTTTGCAATGTCCTGTACCAAGATATGCACCTATACATACAGGTGGATGTCGGTATGCACATACCTGTACGTATATATGCATATACTCATTTACTATTTGTTTTTATATATATATATATATATATGGGAGAATTTACGGAAAAAACAACAACAAACGAGGACAGGTGTGTGTGTGTGTACAGTTCAAATTTCTAGGAAAACAAAAACGAAGACAGATGTAGGAACAACAAGCGAGTGTATTAGTTTGACGCTCGGGAAAAATGGAGAAGTTTTTTACGTTTCGAGCCTACGCTCTCCGACAGAAAGATATGAGGAAATAAATAGAGAGAGAATAAAAAAAGAACGTGTTGGATTCAGTGATCCAACATGACATATATGTATAAATATATATATATATATATATATATATATATATATATATATATATATATATATAGGTAAATGATAGGATTGCTTCAATATTTCAGGGGTAGACTGAAGTATCTAAGCAACCAGGGGATAGTTAAATCCGAGATCTGCCAAACCATTTGGCACATCGAAACGATCGTAAATGACTCATTATATAATCTCCACATAATTAAATCAATGGCTAACTAGCCCAATTGACTTGCTTCTTCTTGTGTTTATTTCTCCATTCTCCACATAATTATATATATATATATATATATATATATATATATATATATATATATATATATATATATATATATACTCACATAGAAAGCATATATACGTAGATCCAATATAATGAACATAAACAATAACACGTGAAAAACAAAGTTTGATAAATAATATATTAGCTTTGCAGTTTAATAGATAGAGAAAGTGTCCAAACATTTAGGCTGTTAGTCCTTCGTGAGAAGAAAGAGATATGCATAAAGAATGTGGATGAAGTGTCAGAGTGTACCTATGACTAGAACGCAAGCATAAGAAGGAGTGGTGAATTTGCGTGTATGTTAGTGTAGTGTATGTATTCGTATAGAGGTATGCAAGTGTAGAGACACAGTGATGTTCATTAATGGGGTGAGTTGAGCATGTGTGTGCGTAATCTTTGGGTGAGTGGTGTGAAAATATGCATATCAGGAAATACGAGTGAGTGTGAAGGAATAAAAATATTGAAGCACATGGGGTGTCAAGGGGAAAGTGGAAGGTGTTGTTGAAGTGCATTGCGTGTATATAGGAAAAGTACGTAGGGATGTGAAAATGATAGAAAATGTATGAATCCTTTCAAGAAAAGAAAACTGGCGTACAGGTGGATGTGTGTGCGTGTATATGCGTGTATAACTGAAGAGTGGAGGGTGTATGTAGGAGTGTTTCAGTGCAAATGCATGTGTGTGAGTACCTGTGTATGTAAAAAGTAGGTAGATATGTATGTACTCATACCAGCGAACGTATGTATGTAGAAGATGTGTTAAGAGTGTTGAGGGGTTGCGGAGGTGAGATGGTATTGTGTAAGGTGGAGGAGGATGTGAGTAGGTCTGCAGGTAGGTCTGCAGGGAAGATGAAACAAGCGTGTAATTCTGGGAAAAATAGAGGAGAGTCAGAAAGAGCGAGGTCGTGTATTTACATACATACGTACATGTGCACACATATGCACACTCATGCACACACACTGACACATATATAAACATATTCATGTCTATATACATACATAAATACATATATATATATATACATATATATATATATATATATATATATATATATATATATATATAGAGAGAGAGAGAGAGAGAGAGAGAGATAGAGATAGATAGATAGATAGATAGATAGATAGATAAATAGATATTTATATTCGCAAATAACCATATGTATATATAAACATATATATGCTCATATAGATATATACATATAAGTATATATATGCATATTAATGCGTGCGTGTACATACATGCGTATATGTGTATATGTATGTGCATATTTATATATGTGTATATATACATACATACATATACATACATACATATATATATATATATATATATATATATATATATATATATATATATATATATATATATATATATATATATATACATACAGGGTGGGCCAAAAGTAGGTAAACACTTTTAAAATTAACTTATTCGATTTTTACAGGTACCGTGAATAATGTGCTGTGTGTTACGGTGTTCTGGGAGGCTTGAAGAATGTTCCCATGCTGAAGGAGGACATTTCGACCATTTACGAGATTAAACTGTGTTTCATAAATGTAATTGTAATAAATGAGTGTAAAAGTAATAAAATGAAAGAATTTCAAAGTGTATAGCTACTTTTGGCTCACCCTGTATATATATATATACATATACATATATCAATACTGTACATATACATACACACACATATACGCATATAATATGTCTGTGTGTGTGTTTAAGTGTATATATATATATATATATATATATATATATATATATAAGTCAGTAAATAGTGGGTCCTATATATATATATATATATATATATATATATATATATATATATATATATATACGTATGTATAGATACGAATATATGTACATAAATGTGTATACGTGTGTGTGTATGTGTGCATATGCACATAGACATATATATATATATATATATATATATATATATACATATATATATATATATATATAATAATAATATAGATTTAATCAAAAGATTAAATGTGGTACTAAAAATGCTTGAGGCACCAAAATTTGGTAGGATAAAAACCCAAAACAAAATCAAGATGGAGCTTGTACGAAACGTACGTACGCACTGCTATAATCTATTGAATTTTTGTTGCTTAACTTCAAATTATATTACTAATTCATTACTAATTACCAACCTCAAATTATATATATATATATATATATATATATATACATACACACACTCATATATTATATTATATATTATATCATATTGTATTATGTTATATTAAATAATTGCTTTATCGAATGGGATGACATATTAGTTAAACATTGCTTGGAACGCTATGTAAATTCATGTATGCCTAACTTTCATCCAAGTATTAAAAAAATTCTCAGACTCTCATTTGGTATCATACACATTTGAATAAATTAAAGCGTACATCCGAGGGCAGTATAAAACAGGAGATTCGGCTAGACACTTTAATATATAGCATTATAACTTACATAGTCTTTATAGGTGTTTCAGTAGTGTGTATTAGAATGTCAAAAGTAATCGTTACGTAGACGATTATATAACCGACTTAAAATACCAGATCTGCAGAAGAAAATTGTAATTTAATTCATTACTAATTACCAACCTCAGTTGGTTTGAGGATAAAATGAGAACTGCGTATCAACTGAGATTGGTAATTAACAATGGACCGGCTTACTATGTTTTTCTGAAGATCTGGTGTTGTAAGGTATTTATGTAATAGTCTGCGTAACGACTACCACATAGCATATTAATATACGCTTAATGAAAGATGTGTAAAGATTATGTAATTTAAAATTCTAGAATAAAGATGTTCAGTAAATTTGTTTTATTCTCCTCCCGTATATATTGTATCATATATACGTACATATATATATACATATGTATATATATATATATATATATATATATATATATATATATATATATATATATATATATACATATGTATATATATATATATATATATATATATATATATATATATATATGTGTGTGTGTGTGTGTGTGTGTGTGTGTGTGTGTGTGTGTGCGTGCGCGCGTGCGCGCGTGTGTGTGTGTGTTTATATATATATATATATATATATATATATATATATATATATATGATAATTATTAAATAAAGATGTATTATTACCGTTATTAATAATATTAATAAGGTAATAATAAGGTGGCCAGCAAGTTCACACAATTACAGGCACAATATTAGACAAATTTAGATTTAGAAAGGTATATAATACCAGTTGCTAAAATCAGAGCCAAGGCTCTCTGTGTATTGTGTGTATGTGTGTGCGTGCGTGCGTGGTTGTGAGAAGGTGCATGGCGTATTGGTTAGGTTGATTCAGCGCGTAGTTCATTTCACATTGTTCCAGTTCACTCAACTGTAAATGGGTATCCATGCGACAGACGGACTTTCCGATACCAGGGGGAATGTTGGTTTGCTTGCCAGCAGGGTGGCATCACTTGAGAGCTAAAACGATGCAAACCCATTGTGACCAGCGATAGTCAGAGCGATCACGTCATCACGTGATATATATATATATATACATACAAACAAACATACATACAAACATACATACAACCATACATACATACATACATACATACATACATACATACATACATACATACATACATACATGAAGGCCATCTACTTGTGACCTAAGACCATTGCTGACTTTTAGGAACATTGTGCGCTCTAGGACAAACTTATATTTTGCATTTGCGGCTCCGTTGATGGCTAATGAGACCTGCTCTTGACAAGCATACACGACTGCAAACATTGCAAGCCAAGCTTTCCCCACTCACTACGTTAGCAGTGCGCTTTCGAACAGCACGCTTAAATTATTCATGCAGAATACGCACTCTTTCAAAGATGTTGACCCCCTCCTTAATCTGCTTCCTCCATCTGTGACGATAACAGGCATTGCTCTCCCTGTCGGTCTCACAGGCCTTTAATGAGTACTTGACACAGTCCTTAAATCGCAGCCTTGGTTTCTGCTGGGGTCTCTTTCCCCTAACAAGTTCCCCATATAGCATCTGTTTAAGGATCCTGCTATCCTTCATTCTAATAAGGTGTCAAGCCCTACGTAACGGGCGCTTGTTGTGCACCATCACCTCAATACCCAAGATATCAGCTGTCCTCAAGACCTGTGTGTCTGGAGTTTTAAGGTCCAGCCAACATTCAGAATGTGTCTCAGACATCTCTGATGAAAACGTGCAAGGACCTTTACATGACGTTTTTAAAGGGTTTCATGTCTCATATCATGAGTAAAGGAGCGATGTCAGTAAACATGTACGGCACACAGCAAGTTTTGTTTGCCTTGTGATGCTATGCTGAGACTCAAGAGACAGGAAGGAATCAGTTGCTCTCTGCAGCCTGAAATATATTTCATCATCCTGGGAGCAAGAACGGCTGAGTGTGCCGCCCACTTTCTACCCAAACTTGTCTACCACTTTCAGTATTGTTCCTTCAACCAAGATAGCCGGTTCCATTTATGGATTTCCTGGTGCAGGCTTGAACATTACAACAGTCTTGTCCAGGCTAATACTGAGTCCAAATGCTTTGCAAGAAGCAGAAATACAATTCATGCGTATTTGCATGTCATCCACTGTATGAGTGACTAAGTCACAGTCATCTGCATAAAGGAGGTCACGAATAATAGACTGGAGAACCTTTGAATTGGCAGCAAATCAGCGAAGATTAAAGAAGCGGCCATAAGATCGATATCTGACATATGCAAAAGCATGAGTACAAAGAACAAAGAAAAGAGAGTTGGGGCAAGGATGTCACTCTGCTTGACACCATTCTCTACAGGAATGGGTCCCACCATGCCACCACCAATATTAACCCAGGCCTCCATCCCATTATGAAATGATTTGGTTATAGATACAAAGTGATCCAGACATCCAAGTTTGCCAAGTATTTTCCATAGCAAGGCTCTATTCTATTCACAGTATCACAGGCTTTGGTTAAATCAATGAATACCTGGACAAGATCCATATTCTGCTCATAGCACTTCTGCATCTGTCTTGCTGTGAAAATCATATCCAGTGTCCCTCCACTAGATCGGAAGCCACATTGAGATTCAGATAGGACATCATTTACGAGACACCCATTCAAGCAGGTAAGAAAAATATTTGTCAGAACCTTGCCAGCAGCTAGTAGTAGAGCAATACCTCTATAGTTACCACACATTATTTTGGCTCCTTTGCCTTCAGAGAGAGGAAGAATAATTGCATACTTCCAGTCCTTAGGCATTGCACCATCCCGCCAGACTACACTCATAAGTTCATTAAGAGACTATGATGTAATCACCACCAAATCACAAGACAGCACAGATTCCATCCCTTCCAAGTGTCCTACCAAGATTCAATATACTTATTGCTGTCATTACCTCATCTATTGAGACGTAGAATTTAAGGAGCCAATGATAGGTCTTTGTTACATAGTATCAATCACTGTTTCATCCACAACTGACTCATGGTTCAGGAGTTCAGAGAAGTGTTCAATCCAGCGACCTGTGATTTCTGCCTATTTAGTAAATAGAGTAGAAGACTCCTTGGAGAGCAAAGGAGCTGATGTAGAGCTCTTAGGCCCATAAACTTGCTTCATAAGATGATAAAGTTTGTTGCTGTCATTTGCATCAGCAGTGGCCTGAACGTCACGAGCAGGATCCTCCCACCAAGTGTTCTGCATCTTCCTGGGAGATCGCTGCAGTAGTGATTTTACACTGCTATAGTGGGTAAGTACTATATATGTGTGTGTGTGTGTGTGCGTGCGCGTGTGTGCGCGCGCCTGTGTGTGTATATATATATATATATATATATATATATATATATATATATATATAGAGAGAGAGAGAGAGAGAGACGGAGGAGGAGGGAGAGTAGAATGAGGGCTTCGATTGCATTATTATAATACGGTTGGTGTGGATGATTGTTATGATGATGACGGCGTTTTTAATTATTATTATTATAATAATAAAGTTCTTGATTTTGATAATGATGATGACGATGACCACCACAACGACTACGACTACGACGACGACGATGATGATGACTAACAACAATTGGTGTCGTGTGAGAGTGAACCGTGAATATATTATTAAATAATATTCGTTGTCTGTGAGGAGATACGGGGAACAGACACGAAAACAGTGTTTTTACAGCAGGTTTACCCAGTTCTTGATACTAATCTTAATTTTAATCCTAATCTTTCTCCTAAATCCCAATCCACAAGTCAAAAGGTTCATGTGAGATGTTAGAATTAATGGGGAGGTCAACTAGACATAATCAACAGATCGATTGCCTGCCTGTAAGGAGGAGGAGGAGACTAGTAGTAGAAGTAGTAGTAGTAGTAGTAGTAGTAGTAGTAGTAGTAGTAGTAGTAGTAGTGGAGAAGGAGGAGAAAAGGGGAAAGGGAAAATATTGAAGGAAAAGGTGAAAGAGGAGTAGTAGTACGAGGAGGAGGAGGGGAAAGAGAAGGAGTAGGAGGAAGAGGAAGAGGGGAGGAGGAGGAGAAGAAGAAGAAGAAGAAGAAGAAGACGGACGAGGATGTGGAAGCGGTTGAGGGGATCTAGAAGAAAAAAAGAGAAAGGAGAAAAAAAAGGAGTTGAGGAGGTCACGATGACAACGACGACGATGATGACAACAATGGTAATGATGATGAGATGATGATGACGGCGACGATAATGGTGTTATTGATAATGTTGATAATGACGATAATGATTATGACGACGTTGACAGCGACGACGATGACGATGACGAAGGGGATTGAAGATGGAGAAGGGAACAACGCCAATAACGCTGACACCAACTATAGCTGCAAGAAAGGGGACAGGATGTGATGCAATGTCAATCAAGCAACGCCCATTTTGCCGTTTAGATCCACGTTCGTTGCATCATTACCGCCCTTGTGATGAGGAGACACATGAATGGCATAACCACACTTCCCTGCAGGCAGTGCGCAGGTGTGGCTGTGCAATGTGCGGTTTCACATTTGTGCCTACACATGGGCAACCGCACAGCGGCCATCCAAACGCTCACCACTATACGTTAGTCCGTCTTCATTCGTCACTCATTGTCAATGACGAAGTATACACACAAACGTACATATATATATATATATATATATATATATATATATATATATATATAAATACACACACACACACACACACACATATATATATACATATATATATATATATATATATACATACATACATATATATATATATATATATATATATATATATATATATATATATATATATATATATATATATATATATATATATAGATGAAGGCTTATATGTCCCAATATTAAACTATTTTCTTTAGTCATTACACGGTGATCGCTTATAGCCTCTCAACTTATAAAATATTATTTTCATTTACAGGATTCTAAAAATCGACACTGCTTACCAAAAACCATCGCATACACACACACACACACACACACACAAATAAATAAATAATGCAGAGGGCCGGAATACCATTTGCTAGAAATAGTAGTTAACATTATTAAGAAACGCACGTTGAATGTAACGAAGAGTGAGAAATTTGTGAATTTGGAGTGTTAACTCCTATTTCTAGCAGGTGGTATTTCGCTACCCTACTTTATTTGTACAATATTTTACCTATATAGGTTATACTTGATGGCCACTTTATTATTAATCATTTTTAATAATAGTAATAATAATTTATTAAATTTTATATACATATAGGCGCAGGAGTGGCTGTGTCATAAGTAGCTTGCTTACCAAACACATGGTTCCGTGTTCAGTCCCACTGCGTGGCATCTTGGACAAGTGTCTTCTACTATATAGCCTCGGGCCGACTAAAGCCTTGTAAGTGGATTCGGTAGACAAGAGACTATTCTAGAGTACGTTCTGTCTTATCTTCGAAACGTCTAGATAGAATAGAGACAGCTGATGAAGGGATATTCCAAGTGGCTTTCCGTTTTCCTATATGTTCGTTCCGTTGTCTGTAGTTTATTGTTCTAACGTCCTGTACCCTGATATGCATGTATATACACATGTAGATGTAAGTATGTACATATATGTGTGTATACATGTATATATATTCTTTGTATTATATATATATATATATGTGTGTGTGTGTGTGTGTGTGTGTGTGTGTGTGTGTGTGTGTGTGTGTGTGTGTGCGTGTATGTTTGTATGTCTGTATTTGCCCCCAACATCGCTTGACAACCGATGCTGGTGTGTTTACGTACCCGTAACTTAGTGGTTGGGTAAAAGAGACTGATAGAATAAGTACTGGGCTTACAAAGAATAAGTCCTGGGGTCGATTTGCTCGACTAAAGGCGGTGCCCCAACATGGCCGCAGTCAAATGATTGAAACAAGTAAAAGAATATGTATACATACATGTATATATATATATATATATATATATATATATATATACATACACACACGCATATGGTGTCTATCTATCAATATATGTATGTATGTATGTATGTGAGTGTATGTATGTATGTGTATATATATATTGGGTCATCCCATAAATAATGCAGCTTTTTAAACTTTTATTTTGGAAAATTAAGATAAACAAAGTTCGTTTTTAATCTAAAATATACTCTTCTTCATTTTCTTCAATGCTCTTCTATCTAACTGATAGACTTGCAAGGCCTCCTCTTCCAAAATTCACTTGTCCATGACGAAAAATACTCCTCTATTACTGTTCTGACCTCATCTACAGAATTCATATTTTCCAGTCCAAATGATTTTGAAGACTGAGGATTAATTGATAATCAGATGGGGCAATATCCGGCGAATATGGTGGGTGAGGCATCGTTTCTCATTCAAACTGCTTCAGCCCTTGAAATGTCATCCTCATTGTATGTGACTGAGCATTATCCTGATAGAAGAACACCTTTCGTCTTGAAACCAAAGATGGTCGTTTTCCTTCCAGCGCTGACTTTAGCCGTTCAAGCTGATCGCAGTAGATCTCCTTTGTTACCGTTTGGCTTGGGTTTAAAAGTTCAAAGTGGACTAAACCTTTCATATCCCACCAAACAGATAACGACACTTTATGTTCTTTAGCAGGGGTGCCGGTGTTTCTCCTTTCCCTACGCACTGTCTTCGGCGCTTGGCATTTACAGAGAAACCATTTTTCATCACCAGTCACTATTCGGTCCAAAAAAAGGTTCATTTGTGAGACGTGACACCAAAGAAGAACACACATTCACTCTGCGTGTAATTAGACTCGGAAAGTTTGTGAGGAACCCATTGACTCAATCTGCTGACTTTTCCGATAGCACGCAGGTGTCGATGAATGATTGAATAACCAAATCCAAGCTTCTTTGCTGGTTCCTCAATAGTTACCTGGGGATTTTGTTCCAGCAGGGTTTGCAGGACGTTCTCGTCGAGCTCTACAGATCTTCCAGGACGAGGCTCGTCTTCTAGGCTCTAGTTTCCGGCTCGGAATTTTTGGAACCACCGTTGACACTGACTTACACTGACTTATTGTCTGATCCCCATATACTGCATGAATATTCCTCGCACTTTCCGTTGCGTTGTTGTCTTTATTGAATTCATAAAGCAAAATATGCCGAATATGCACCTTTGTCACTTCCTTTGAAAAAAATGACTGTTCAAATCGAACTGCACTCTTCAAAATGTGTACTAAGAATAAGGACAATGTAAAATTACTACTTGCTTTTATGGCAAGTTTATGCTAGTAGTTTATCCCGTCTCTCTCCGACTTTTAGTTCACGCAATTGAAAAAACTTCATTATTTATGGGATGACCCATTATATATATAAATGTAAGATTCAAGCACCGGAAGAAAGTTAACTTCAAACAGACCGTAGTAAATATAACAAAAAACTTTCAGGAACAAAAGTAGTTTACTGAGGCGCAAGGTTGTGAATATTTTCGTATCGAAGTACGATAAGCTAAAAAGATTTTTTAATCTATATTTCACGGTAGGCAACCAGGGTTCCTGGGTATGCGAATAAGAATATAAGAGTTATTGAATGGAGTAGATAAGATCCAGGCTACATATGTTCTATAGCGAGAGGCACCTCTGAAGAGGTAGATATCCAAGCGAGGTGTATACTGCCGGCTACTCGTCAGGCCAAGAGTATCTTGAGTAAATTAAGCTAATATTGTCGCAAAGAGGTACATGTTAACACAAGGAAGATTCCATCAAAATATATAGAGAGCACGGTAAGAGTGGAATATATATATATATATATATATATATATATATATATATATATATATATATATATCGTAGTGTTAATAATTTCTAACACATCCCAAAAGCCAACAATTTGACGGATAGAATTGTCAATGATATCGAGCACAAACATAACTGGTACTCGGTCCCGAAAGAAGAGACGGTTAAGGTGATCCCGGAGAGATTTGAACGCAGAATGTTAAGCGCCGGAGCTCTAATTAATCTGTCAATTCACTACCTTTTCGTCGGAATATTTATGGTTTCTGATTGAGGCAGCGAGCTGGTTGAATCATTAGCGCGTGTGTATCAATGCTTTACAACATTTTTTCTGGCTTTTCACGTTCTGGGTTGAAATTCCTCTGACATCGAGTTTGCCTTTCATCCTTTTGGAGTTGATGAACTAAGAACCGGTTGACCACTGGTCAAAATGTGAAACCATTAATGGTTACTGATTTAGGCACAAGGTCAGTAATTTTCGAGGAGATAAATGGTGAAGTCGACTTCGACAAAATTTGAAATCAGAAGTTAAATAACCGGAGGAAAAACGTATTTATTTTCACGCTCTAACGCCTTCCCGCCGCCGTCTTTATAATATTGTAATATTGGTTTGACATTTTGATACAAAGCCAGTATTTTCCGGCTAAGTGGAATAAGCTGATTACATCCACTCCGTGCTCAACTGGTACTTATTTTATCAACTTTGAAAGGATGAAAGGCAAAGTCGACCTCGGCGGAATTTGAAATCGGAATGCATTGACGGTCGAAATGCCGCTAAGCATTTTGCCTGATGTGCTAACGATTCTGCCAGCTCACAGCCCTTATTTATATTGTTCTACTATAAAGAAAAACCCACTTTAGGCGGCGAACTGGCTGAATCGTTACCGCACCGGTCAAAATGCTTAGCGGCATATTATCCGACTTTATGTTCTGAGTTTAAATGCTGCCGAGATCGAATTTGTCTTTCGTCTTTTCCGACCTCCGAAATTGCTGGCCTTGAGATAAAATTTGAAACCAATATTAAAAAAAGATTTCTAATATAGGCTACGTATATTTTGAAGGTCAGGGTTAGGGTTAGGGCCTGGGTTAGCCGGTTCGATCTCCGCCCCGCCATCACATGGCTGATATTTATTTCATTGATTCCTTCACCCGGAAGAATATCTACTCAAATCTATCCTGGTGAAATTTGAACTCTGGAGAAAGAAAAGGAATATAACAAAATACAGTAACTCTTTTCAGTGCCAGGGGCAAAGATACTTTTGGCACCTTCACCTTGATCGACAGAGATGTTAATGCGCCTCTTGACACTTTCATCCCAAAACGACTGCCTCCAGACAGAACACCACAGAGGGGACAAAAAACATAAAAACGAATGAAAATGAAGATGTTATATAATAATGGAAATGAAATGGCTGCATGAGCCCCACTCTCATGCAGTACCATTTGAACGTTTAAATGCACTGTTTTTAATCCTTCATTTTGCCTTTGTTTGTTCCTTTATCATCGTTTTCTTCTCTTTTTTTTTTTTAAATAAAACAATTTCACTTATTTTTTCTTTCTTTTTCTTACATAAAACAATTTTATTTACTTTTTTTCCCTTTTTTAATATCTCGTAAAAGGTTCAAGATCGTTCAATTCTGCCACTAGTGGCAATTCATCAAATTCCTCTGCGACTCCCGGCGGATCAATGCCTCTTCCACACATATCTTTCAGCCTGTTATAACTCTCCTTGTCGACCACAATGGCCTTCACGTTCTCCGAATACACATCTGTGGGCAACTTCACCCTTATAATGGACTTAAATTTCATTATTTTCCGCTCAGTTTCTTTATTTTTAGTATACGTCACAAAATTCCATCGGTATTTTTTCGCCTTCCTTGCTTGTTTTTCCTTTTCTTGTTCTACTCCTGGTACTTTTTCTTTTTCCTCCTCCACTCTGAATAGTTTCGCCATTTCACCCTCATATAGTTGTTCGCCTAAATCCTTTTCCTCCACTGGTATAACCAGTATCTTTGTTTGCTGTCTTCGCCTTCTGAAACTCCCCCTAATGCTCCTCTTCAAGCTCTTTTTCAATCTCCTTGTCAACCATCTTCTCACCTTCCTCCCTTCTGACTACCTTCACAACCTCTTTCTCCATCTCCTTAACCACTTCTTTTTCCTTCTTCTGCCTCTCTGGCGGAGAGCTTACTCTTTCACTTCTCTTTCTCTTTTTGACCACCGTGAATTCCTCCTCTGTTCTTGTCTCCTTTACCTCGAAGTGTACCACTTGGTCTACACTCTCCTGCTCCTTAGTCTGTTCCATCTATTGTTCATTTTCTTTCTGGAGGCACCTCACCTTCATTTAACCTTTTTCTCCACACAAGTAGCATATGGGAGGCCTATCCTCCACCACCACTCTCAGCCTTACATCCTCGGGAATAACTGTTTCTTCTGCAATTCTGTTGAGGTCTTTCAAACCCGCTTGTATGGCCATCTCTATGCCATACTCCCAATAATTCAACCTTTTGGTTCTCGTTGCCTTGAGTATTTTAACATCTCCATGTTAAACATTATGGCCGCCATCAGCCATGTTTCCTTACCTTTGCCAACTCTCACCCTGGCAACGCGCTTGCCACAGTACGTCGGCAAAAGTACCCATTCTTCCGTTCTTATGGCTTCCGTTCTTATGGCTTCCGTGGAGTGCTTAATCACTTCGACCTCCGTCGCGAAACGCACCTCCACTTTGCCATACCTCCTTCCACGTGTGATGAACGTTGTGAGTTTCTTAATATCCTTCAAACAATTCTCAATAGCCTCAATTGTTGCTATTTCGATCTTCCTACTAGACACCTTCAGTGTTTTAAAAATCACTGTTAATTTCTTACATTCTTTCATCTCCTTCGGCTCAACTTTTACTTCGCGGACCTCCAAAGCTTCAACCTCCATTCCTCTACCAGTTGCTGCCGCATAACTGTGGCCTCCTACTGGCACTTTCTCCATCTTTCCTGCAATGGGAAAAAGAACAACAATTCAACAATAACAGGAACAGTAATTTGAACAGTAACAATCAATAATCTTGGGTACATCCACGAGGGGAGACCTTCAATAAATATTTAACAAAGTGACTTACGTCTAACAGCAATCGAAAAAACACGACAAAATTAACTCCAATTGATACAAATATGTTTCACCACCTGCTACATACTCTTTTCTTTATTTGGTACTACGGCCATAACACAGAGGGGACATTACAAGGACAGACAGAACATTACAGTGGGGATAGAAAACATAAAACGAATGAAAATGAAGATGTTATATAATGAAAATAAAATAGCTGCACGGGCCCCACTCCTCATGCAGTACCATTTTACTTTTTTTCCTTTTTACTTTTTTTCCAATAAACAATTTTATTTACTTTTTCCCTTTTTTAGTGTTTCATAAAAGGTTCGAGATCTTTCAGTTCCACTACCGGTGGCAATTCATACTTTCTTACTCGGGTAATGAATGTTGTCAACCTCTTTGTTCCCTTCAGTGTCTTATAAATTACTGCCCTTTTGGTAACATTACTTGTGAGATCTGCAGGCGGCGTTAGTCTCAGTGTGTTTCCTTCTTTTCTTAACAATTTTTCGCATTCTTTCATTTTCTTTGGTTCGATTTTACTTCATGTACCTCCAGCGCTTAACCTTCACTCAGTTTCCAGTTGCAGCCGAATAGCTGTGGCTTCCTGCTGGCCCCTTCTCCATTTTCCCAACAATGGGGAAAGAAAAAACAACACTTCAAAATTAACAATAATCAGCAGTTTCAACAATAATAGTCTTGGGTACCCTCACGAAAGGAGACCTTCAACAAATATTCAGCAAATATTCATCAGTTTCTCCAACTTCTTTGGTTCGCTTTCCACGAATCTCTTTTTCATTTGGTTCCTTTTCTACTTTTTACCCAATACATCAGTTTACCTATGCATTTGGTAATTATGCCATCTTCTCAACTCTTCTTTCTAGTCTTGTATACCCTCATATACACCTTCTTACCAACCCTAAAGAATCTTGTTAAGTCTTCTTTTCTTGCGAGGTAGCAATTTATCAAAAACTCATTTTACTTTCCTTACAAACATCAGCTCCGCTGGTGAGCTACCTGCTGGTGTATTTGGATTTGGTGCCATACGGTACACAATTAAAAGTTGTTGTGGAGCTATCTCATCCGTGAATTCCTTATTCGATTTTCAAAGGGTTCTTTTGAAGGTATCGACAAAGCGTTCTGCCTGTTCATTAGATCTGGGATGGTATGGTGCCATAGTTATATGTTCTACCGCGAAAGTTTCACAATTTTTAAAAAAATTCGTTAGACACAAATTTTGTTCCATTGTCAGACACCATCTTGTCTGAGATACCAAATCTTGCGAACAATTCGTGTAAAAAAATTGTCACAGTTGAGGAGGTTGGTTTTTTTTATACTTACAGATTTCAGGCCATTTCGAAAAATTATCAACTACCACTAAGTAGCATGAACCGTTTAAAGGACCAGTGAAATCAATATGTAGTCTCGACCACGGAACATCTACTTTTGAACAATGTTTACTTTTTATCGTGGGCAATTTTTAATTTCGTTTTGGTTTACATACAGGTTTTCCACTCTGTTTTACTGCAATTTTTTGTTTCAGTCCCTCAGCAGCATTCGAACATTCGACTCAACCGGCTATATTTCCACACATTTCAATCTATATTTCAATCCACTCTGTGCCAAGTAGATTAAGTGAATCTTTTTAATACATATATCTTTGCCTTTTTCGTTTGACCTCGAAATATTGCACTACATACGAATTCACCGAAAAAATATAATCTTTTTCCCGTACCACCATGTGCTACCTTTTTAGATTTAATTAACTTCGGTTTACCAACATATTTCTACGTTTTTTCGTTTATAATGGTAATGTCACTACCAGTAAAGACACGACTTTTTCATAACATGATTCAGGATTATATGAACAAGTAGAGGGTCACATAAGAAGCCTTAAGATATCTTGCCTTGTGCATGCGTCTATGCTCTTGTATTTGTACAACTATTACAGTTGCTTGAGACTTACTGTTGTAATTCTTAAAATGTCGGATTATTATAACGCCCTCTTCAGTATACAGTATACTTAGTAAAACCATTAGTAAAGTTACGACTATCTCTGACCGCCTCCTACGTTCTCCCGTATTTTATGAACTTCTCTTTACTTATAGTGACTAGGTTATTCCATTCGTCACGTGAGAGGGGTGTATCATTATTATTAATTCCCTACAATACTTACTGTACATCATTCTAGGGACATCAGGATAAACTACACATTACCATCAGCCATTTCTCCTGTACAACTTTTGGTCTTGGTCGAAGTTTTCCACATCGGAGAAAAACCAAAGTATGTCATGTTCTTAAAAGATATTAGACTTGTTAAGTAACTGCTTGACGCTGATCAAACGGCTTTCCTGTGTCTTTACAGACAGTAACTGGCCTCTATTCAGTTCACACGATTTCTACCGAATGCCCTTGTGCACCGCAGTTCTGATAGTCCACTCCGATACTTGAAGTTCTTTGGCGATGGTTATCATTAATTTTTCCGGATCATTTTTGATAATGTTTTGAATTCATTAGTTGAACTACGTGTCCTTGTAGTACACTATCGCTCGTTTCCACAGGCAATGCTAAATCTCTGTAGGAAGTGGTTATGTGTTGGTTTACGTGTACACTAATTTAGGGTAATGGATTGAGAATCGTTTGGACCAATGGTTTTGTTGACTTAGAATAATCTAACTTTTCACATTCCTCGACTATATGTAAAGTAGATAAGTATAGATTTACCTGCATTATATTAGTTTCAGGTATTCAGATTCATGTTGTATAATACGAGGGGGTACTGAAAAGTTCCTGGCTTTAAGGGTGTTGCGAAAGGCTGGTTGGAGGCCCAGCCTTCCGAGTTCTTTTACAGGGCTTAAAAACTGAAGGACTGCTACAAAAAGTGTATGAATCTGGGAGGGAAATATGCTGAATAAAATCATAATTAACAGATCTTCCTGTTCTTTTATTCAGGAACTTTACGGCAACCCCTCAAGTTTAAATATACGAAGCTTAATTGAATATGTTGCCAATTAACAAATATGAAAATCAGAAAAAATATTTTGCTATATCTTGGTAAGCTATGAATGCGTGTGTGTGTGAGAGAGAGAAAGAGAGAGTGACAGAGAGAGAGAGAGAGAGAGAGAGAGAGAGAGAGAGAGAGAGAGAGAGAGAGAGAGAGAGAGAGAGAGAGAGAGAGAGACCAGTGATGTTAATTCTTGAGAAATCCGAAAGAGATATCGTAAAATAAATGCAATGTACCGTATTGTAGAATGAGTAGAGCACTGAAGAAATGCGTTGGAATATTTAGTCAGTACGGCATTTTACTTTCTGAGTTCAAATCCTTCTATGATCGATTTTTGAAAAAAAAATTATTTTACCTTTTATCTGCGTGACATTGTTAACATAAGTGTCAGTTAAAGGCTGTGGCCTTGTGACACTTGCTTGAGTGTGAAAAGACGATCGAGGGGGTAAAATCAACAAATTATCTTTTTAACGACCCTCAGTGTTTCGAATTTAAACTTCACCGGTTTACCACGTATCAGGATCCAGGCTTAGATTGGTTTTTTTAAATATTTTTTAGCCTTTTCTTTCCCACCCAGTTGATAACAGAAATACTAGCGATCTATTGGGGGTTAACTCAATCTTCTGTAACCTTTCGTTAGAAATCTGTGTCTTTGTGACCATATTAAAAAATTTCATTCGTCTAGGGACTAATTACATATGAAACTGGTCTATCATGCAAATACATCAGTTCAATCGAAATCTTAAATAACATGATTACCTCTCTTTTATTTCCCTCGGGTTTTGGTACCGTGATATTTTTGTTTACATTTTTAACCTGTATTCCTCTTGCTCTGTCACCAATTCCCAAAACCGTTACCCATCTCCCACCTATCACCCAGTTTGTCTCTTTTGAGTCTACCCAGAATTCATTGCTACCCATAATTACCAGCCCCATATCGAATACCCCATCATCATTATCTTACTTCAACCCCTCCACACGATTCCTTCCTGTTATATTTTGCATACTTTTTTCACTTTTATTTATTTATTGTCTTTAAAACAGAGCACTCAACATCCCCACTACCAACACCCTTTCTCCACCCAACTGTCAAATACTCCTTCTAACTTTTTGCCTACGCCTCCTACATCCTGTTTGGCCTCACTCCGTTTCCCTTCTTACCTCCCTTTCTATTTAAATACCTCTCCTCTTCCCTGTATCTTCTCCTTCCGTTTTACTCCTCCAAACCTTCTAACCATCACCTATTTTCTTTAACTTTTTTTTTTGTAAAATCTCCTTCATCGTACTTTCACTTTCTCACTAAATTTCGTTATCTAGTTTTCTCTCTTTTTGCTTTAACATTCACTTATTCTCTCTCTCTCTCTCTCTCTCTTTCCTCTCTTCTCCTTCACTTTCATTCCCCTCTCACTCTCTGACTCGCACAAACTTTTCCTCTTAAATTATTTCTCAATCGTACTTTTTGCATCTCTGTTTCTTTTACTTTTCTTTCTTTCTTTTTTCTTTCTTTGTTTCTTTCTTCCTTTCTTTCTTTCTTTAACTTCTTGTCTCACTATCTTTATATATTTCCTGTTACTCTCTTACACATTACTTTCTTGTTCCTCTCTATCTTTTCCCTCGCTTAGCACTTTGGTCTCGATCTTGATTTGATTTCCACCCCCCTCTCTCTCTCTCATCTATTTGTTTGTGTATCATTCCGTCTATCTATAACCACCATTATCCCCACCACTACTATCGCGGGAAAGAGCAGTCAAATTTCCCTCAAATCACATTCTATCTTTAAAAATATATAATTGACAATGTAATCATTGATATAAAAAATTGTGATGGTCAAGATCGGAAACCTTATGATCGCAGGCCTATTCAATCAGACCAGACCTAGACGTAAATATTGACATAATAATGATGATGATGATGATGATGATGATGATGATGATGATGATGATGATGATGATGATGATGATGATGATGATGATGATGATGATGATGATGATGATGATGATGATGATGATGATGATGATGATGATGATGATGATGATGATGATGATGATGATGATGATGATGATGATGATGATGATGATGATGATGATGATGATGATGATGATGATGATGATGATGATGATGATGATGATGATGATGATGATGATGATGATGATGATGATGATGATGATGATGATGATGATGATGATGATGATGATGATGATGATGATGATGATGATGATGATGATGATGATGATGATGATGATGATGATGATGATGATAAAATTATTATTATTATTATTATTATTATTATTATTATTATTATTATTATTATTATTATTATTCACAAAAACTGAGGCAGAACTGGACAGCCTAGTCCAGTCTGTGCGGATTTTCTCCAATGATATTAAGATGTAGTTTGGGCTCTCAAAATGAGCTACAGTGGTGATAAGACGAGGAAAGGCTTGCCAGAACAGAAGGCATATGTTTGCCTACTGATGAAATGATGAAGGCAATTCAACCTCAATCCAACTATAAATACGTGGGAATACTTGAGGTAGATGGAATCAAACCCCACTATATGAAGGAAAAGACAAAAAGAGAGTACCTGCGGCGAGTGAGAAAAATATTGGCTTCAAAGCTTAATGCCAGAAACATAATTTCGGCTATAAACTCGCACGCAATCGCAGTAGTTCGGTTTGGCGCTGAAATCCCGAAGTGGATAGAGGAGGAGCTAAAGGAGATGGACAAGAAGTCAAGAAATCTCCTAACAATGCATGGAGCCCATCATCCACGTGCAGACAGTGATCACCTATACATGAGGAGAGCAAATGGAGGAAGGAGATTGATAAGCGTCGAAGACTGAGTACGTTTAATGAGATACCTAACCCAAAATAAGGAAACCTTGCCAGGGACAGTTAGGAACGAGGGAGTATTGAAAGCAGAGAAAAAAAGGGGGAGGAACAAAGGAAGAAGTACAAAAAGGACATGAAAAAGAATTACGCAAGAAGGGACTATACAATCAATTCCATAGATTGGTTAATGAAAGGAACCCTAAAAAAGAGACCAAGCTTTGGCCACAAACTGGAGAGTCAATCTTAGGAATAAGCAAGTGTCTCCCCGCTGTGCCGCATGTGGATGAAACTGTAGTGACTTCATTTAGGCATAGAGTAGATTCGAACTTCAATAGGCAAATTTCCTATATTTCAACAGCACTTTTCTCACAGAGAAACAATGGTTGACAGCAGTTACATTTAACATATGGCTTTGCCAAGCCGATTTATGTCTTTGCGACGGAGAATATTTTTGTTCTCTGTAATATACCCATTTTTCTAGCTAGTTTTGCATAGTTATAAATACAAGAATTCCGTAAGCCAAAGTCAGTGAGAACCGTGTCGGTTGACCGGCTAAACGAACGCCGTCTCTGAAGGAAAAGGCACAGAAAGACAACTATGGTAACTCACTAACGAAGCAGTCGTTTCGTCCCACCACTCTCACTTTCACTAGCTCACTTTCTCTTCGGGTACAACATTATCCTATCTCTGTCTGTGATTTACTACTACACAATAACAGGAATACAAACACAAACTGTACAAGGAAAATCAACGTTATCTCTCTTTACCTCGCATGCTTTACGTGGTTTGGCTATATACAAAGTAACAGTAATAAATATTTGTTTACCCCTTCGATCACTGTTCTTCTTTCATCTTGCACATCTGCAACACCAACAATCATCATAATACATCAGCACCCTTTATAAAACCATTTCCCATCTCACGAACGAATGCCCTGGACTTGACCAAAACCACTACAACTTGTTGCGACACGACCAGGTAGCGAAAGTGCTACATTGGAAACTGTGCGAAAAGCGGGGGCTAGAGAGAGGCATGGTCTAGTATGAGCACAAACCGCAGTGAGTGGTAAAGTCGGAGTCTAGCAAACTCTTCTGGGATTTCCCAATTCAAACAGATCAGGTGCTAGAGCATAACAGACCGGATTTAGTGGTGGTGGACAAGGTGCACCACATATGCTTATAGTTGGTGTTGCATGCCTCTTTGACCCACGAATAGTCAAGAAGGAAGGCGAAATAATAGATAGATACAACCCTCTTAAGTACGAAATAGCCTGGCTATGGAAAATGAAGAAGGTGAAGATAGCGCCAATTATTGTTGGGTCCTTGGGAACAGTATCAGAAGGCATCAAGAGGAATATAAAGGAAATTGAAATTGAGTGTCCAGTAGAATTGTTACAAAAGGTTTGCCTCCTTGGCATGGACAGAATACTCAGGAAAGTATCTAAAGTATTAGATAGCTGAAAAGAACGGATAGCATGGTACTGTAGGCTGCAGGTAGTAAGTCAGTTACGCATGCAAGACTCCAGGAACTAAAAAAAAACTGTGATAAAGAGAAAATAATAATGGTTTCAAATTTTGACACAAGGCCAGCAATTTCGGAGAAAGGGATAACTCGATTACATCGACTCCAGTATTCAACTGGTACTTATTTTAGCGACTCCGAAAGGATGAAAGGCAAAGCCGTCTTCTTTTCTGGCTTTCTCTCACCAACACCATCGCCGCCACAATCATCATCGTCGTCGTCGTCATCATCTTTATCACCGTCACCACCAACTCCACCATCACGAGCACTTCCACTACCATGAACATCACTACACTCCAACCATCTTTACCAACACTTTGCCCATCACCATCATGACGATCACTACTATCATCATCATCATCATCCTCATCATCATCATCGTCATCATCGTCATCATCATCATCACCACCGCCGCCACCACACTCCTCCACCACTCCCTCCTCCTCCTCCTCCTCATTATCACACCACCACCGCCACACTCCTCCTCCTCCTCATCATCATCATCATCATCAACTTTATTCTTCCTCTTCAACTTCATTTCCATAAGTCCTCATCCACTTTGCTACACTTCTTCCTTTTTACCTTGCGAACGCTCATACATTTTTCGCTTTTTCACGTCTCTTCTCAAATCTATTTCATTCGTCTTTTTCATCCTTTTCTTCCCTTCTGCTTTTTATCTTTCTTATTTTATACTTTCTGAAATTTCCCTACCTTTAACTTTTCCACTGACATTCAGTTTCCTTTTGATAATGCCACTTTGTCTCTGTTTCCTTCAAAGTCTCAACTGCATCTCTGCTACCTTTAACATCTCTGTTGATTTCTACTTTTTATTTTTTTAACATTTCTACCATATATCTATCTCTGTTGAGATACTGTACAATAAACTTCATTTGTACTTCCTTTAATATTACTGTTGCATTTCCGTTTCCTTCAGCGATTTCACTGCATTTCTGTTTCCTTTAGGAATTCCACTACATTTCAGCTTCCTTTAGCAATTCCACCGCATTTCTGCTTCCTTTAACAACTCCACTGCATTTCTATCTCCTTTGGCAACTCCACTGCATTTCCTTTAGCAATTCTACCGCATTTCTGTCTTCTTTGGCAACTCCACTGTGCTTCTGCTTCCTTTAGTAACCCCTTTGCATTTCTGTTTCCTTTAGTAATTCCACCGCATTTCTGCTTCCTTTAACAACTCCACTGCATTTCTGCTTCTGTAAGCAATTCCACTGCATTTTCCTTTAGCAATTCCACCGCATTTCTCTCTCCTTTGACAACTCCACTGCATTTCTGCTTCTATAAGCAATTTCACTACATTTTTGTTTCCTTTAGCAACTCCACTGCATTTCTGCTTCCTTTGGCATTTCTGCTTCCTTTGGCATTTCTGCTTCCTTTGGCATTTCTGCTTCTTTTGGCAACTCCACTGCATTTCTGGAAGGGGTTGTATACTCACGGAATTTATTATTCACTAGTTGTAAAATATCAGCTCCATAGCTTCACTGTCTTTATATATTTATTTATTATTTCTTTGTGGGGGAGGATCTGGTTCTTGCTTTGTAGTTGATTCTTTTAGGTAGGGGTATTATTAAGGCCGCAGAAAAAAAAAAGCCTTACACTATATGTCTGCTTCCTCTGACATTCCTTTGACACCCCACTGCACTTCTGCTTTCTTTGATATCCCTATTATATCTCTACCTTCTTTAACGTTTGAACAGTATAAATCAAGCATGGGCAATCTTTTTCCGAGAAAAGCAACGTGAGACACAGCGCACCATCAGGCGGGCTATACAACTAAAAAAATTCAAGATAATTTTTTATTAGACGTGTTACAGTTTGTTCATGATTGAAATATATACTTCCTTTGATATCGCAATCGTATCTACGCATCTTATAACATATAAATAGCAGTTCTCAGTTTTTGGAGACACTGCTGGTTTTCTACTTATTTCATTTGACTGTATTTCTGCTTCTTCCGACAGATTTCATTGCATTTCTACCCACCCTATTTTAAAATTTACATCTACATTGCAATTCTATTTTGTTTTCTCGTTTTGGTAACTTCGTGGCACTTCTATTGATCCCTCTGCAGCACTGTGTGCCTTTTTATCATTTCTATCACATTTCTGATTTTTCATAAATACTTCCACTGAATTTCTACTTCCTTTGACACCTCTATTATATCTCTATTTCCTTTAGCACCTCCATAGCATTTCTGACATCTTTCCCACCATTTCTGCTTCTCATTCTCTCTCTCTCTCTCTCTTCCGATATCCCACTGCATCTCTGCCTCCCCTGACAGCTTCAATACGCAAACGCACGTGCACACACACGCACACGCGCGTGCGCATTCATATTCACACACTGGGGTACCACCTTGAAGAATTTTAGTTGAAAGAATCGACCCCACTACATTTTAAATATAAAAGAGTGAATTATATTTTAATGTATAAAAGTGGAACCTTGAATCTTGCCCCACTTAATCTTTCGAGCCGACCTGTGGTGGTGAAACCTGAAGTTGTAATATGAATATATAATATCCAGCTATTAATAAAAACAAAATGTAGTAGTGGATAGCTTCTAACCAACAAGATGCCTCTTAGCACATTAAGTATAGCTGCTGATAAATGTAACCACCACTATTTGGACATATCGATAATCAGACATTTAAATAATGTATTGCACCGGAGACTTAGTTTTATAAAAACGCTTGAAGTCGTTCCTTTTCAGTAAAAATAAGAAAACAAAAAGAAGCGTGATTTAGGACTACAAAAATTCCGCCGAGTGACAAACTATTTGGATCTCTCGAAATGAATATTTTCAAAATAGTCGAGGAAATAAAATTCAAGAAAGTGAGCAACACTTTCAAGCAGAAAATGTTGAATAATGTGAAGGGTAAGTCAGGAAATTAAAAGATATTTGTCAAGATAAGCAAAACAAAAACTGCATATGAAATGCACTATATAGATTGTAGTAATTTACCATCAAACAATTTCACTAATAATTAATTAAACAAACATTAATACATGAAATTCACTAAATAACGAGGTCAAAAACATCGCCACAAATCTTTACATAGAAGATAAGGAAGAAATTATTACACTAAAAAAGTGTATATCCCTATCTGGGACCATAAGCACTGTTTCATGAATAATACAACAGCTAGCCTCATAAATCGAACTAAAACAGATTTAGACTTATTTTTGGATATGAAAGAGGGGGAATGAAGAATGTATTTAAACCTATTTTTGAAACTGTTTTTGGTTAGAGCGGTTCCAAAGTTCAGCGTTGTTCTATCAAAAATTCTTTGCTTGAAGAGAGTTTAAAAATTCTTGTACTGATATTACAGATCAGAATTTTAAAAGCAATTGACCGGTAGCGAGAGGCAATTAATATACTGTGGTATCTAAATGAAGTTTAAATAGTTTTTTTATTTAAAAGAAATTAATTATTTTAGTTCAGTATTGTTTGTTATCACGAGACCTAGTTATATGAAAGAGGCAAGATATTTCTAAACGGATCTAAGTTTTGAGTGGATATAGCTAATCCATCATCTCGTTAAAGGCCAGTGTTGAGGATGCTGTAAATATTTTTCCCTTCAGGCCATCTAGCGTAAAGAGGCCAGCCAACTTTTTTTATTCAGACAGCCTTTATCAAATAATACGGTTTTCTAGCATAGGTGATTATCTCTGGGCCTAACTAATGAATGTCACAGTTTTTATGCGATGCAATGTAATGCTTTACTAAGGAGGTAAAGTGTTAAGATGGATACAAATCAGAAAGAAATATCAAATTGTGTAAATCTAAAATTGCTTTTATCTTTAATATTCTTGAACAATTCGATGACAGCTTTATGGTTAATTCATTATTGTAAATTAGCCGCCTTTTCTAATTTTTTGATTAATCTTCTATATAATCTGTTTTATTGATTAGTCCTACTTTTGTCTTGGTTGGGTGTTTTATGAATCTAAATCTGGGGTTAATATTAAAATCACTTTTGTGATCCTTAAATGTAATATAAGCTTCTTGCGTAGGTAGGCATTCAATCCTATTATCTAATCGTATTTTCTTGGTTATATATTTAGCTTCCGAATTAATGTCATTCTATGTTTGTGTAGCGGTTCTTTTTCTAGTTTTTAAAGACATCATTAAGTGCTTTCTTATATTTAATAGGATTCATTTCGTATAGATTATTAGTTACGTTGGAAAATATGAAAGACTTTTAATCTTTTTGATATCAGATCTAAGTTCTGGAAGGGGTTTGTATACTCACGGAATTTATTATTCACTAGTTGTAAAAGATCAGCTCTATAGGCTTCACTGTCTTTATATATTTATTTATTATTTCTTTGTGGGGGAGGATCTGGTTCTTGTGTTGTAGTTGATTCTTTTAGGTAGGGGTATTATTAAGGCCGCAGAAAAAAGAGTCTTACATTTCATGTACTTGACTGCTTTCTTCATTTCCCACCACGTTCTTCTTACGTAATATGTTTTGGATAGTGTTCGTATATTTTTACCGAGTAAAGAGCCGGCGCTCTTAACCACTACACCATATGCCCATGGGCATATGGTGTAGTGGTTAAGAGCGCGGGCTACTAACTCCAAGATTCCGAGTTCGATTCCAGGCAGGGACCTGAATAATAATAATAATAATAATAACAATAATAATAATAATAATAATAATAATATCGAAAAATACCTTGGGAATGAGAACCCAGGTTCGAAATTTCCCCAAGACACCTGAAGGCTGGAGGGTATATCAGCCGAAACGTGTTAACAACAAACAAGATGAGGACAAATATCCGTCAAATGTAAATAATGTAAATAATGTGTATTAATACACATATTCACTCTCACTAATATTTGAGTGCCGTGTTTTTCAACTACCACACAACGGTAGACTTAGTAGTATATATTCCTTGCATTGTTGAATATTTTAACAACTAAATCACTGCGTGTCTATTCGTCTGTTTGTTTTCTTCTCTCTCTCTCTTTCTTTCTCTCTCTCTCTCTCTCGCCCACTCTCCTTTCCATTCTTTTTTTTTTATTTCAGCTCATATCCAAATCATTTGCCAGTTATTTTTATAACTTCTATATTCTCTGTTAGATTTCATATCTCTCACTCTCCCCTCTTAGACTCTGTGTTTTCCTTTCTATTTCTCTGTCTATTCCCTCATACGCAGACTCTCCCTCATTCTCATACACTCTGTTTCTGCGTTTTCCTATAGTTGTCAATTGTTTTCACTCATTCTCTCTCTCTATCACTCCCTCTCTCCATTTGGTTTCTTTTTTTCATTATTACTTAGTTTTTCATTTTATGCAATTTTTCATCCTCTTCTTTCTCCTCCTCTTCGCCTTCATCCTCATCATTGATTTTCGGGATGTGTGTGGGGATCAACTTTTCATGCTAGCAACAGCAACATGATGCAGGCACAGGCATCTTTTCGAGAAGCGGGCCACATGGGACATCACCAAGCGGGCAGCACTACTAAAAAGCATTGAAGGTAATTTTTTCCTGGTGTGCAATTCACGGAGTCCCGCGGGCTGCAGTTTGCTCATGACTGACATATAGACAACCATATTTCCACTTTAACACATTTAATATGTGTTATGCAAGTCTGCTCTACAGCGGAGGCGAGAGCGGGTTAGATGGGTGCTGATGAAGGAGTAAAAACCACCGAAACATGGCATATACACTCATTACCCATTTTTGTCTTCAATCTCATTGTTTGTTTACATCTGACGTCTCGATACGAAACGTTGTAGCAAAAAAATCATTGCTGGTTAAAATTTCTTTAGAAATAACCTTAACAAAATAATGTAATAAACACTTTTAACACAGTGGAATGTGGTATTGACTTATAAAAACATTTAGTATAATTTATAGTATGTTATGGCTGCATAATGAAATATCACGTACCTACAAGTTATTAATGTCTTCAACAAAGGTATTCAATAATTCAAGAATTTTGCTTTAGGAATCTATCTATCTATCTATCTGTCTGTCTGTCTGTCTGTCTGTCTGTCTGTCTGCCTGTCTCTCTGTCTCTCTTACTATCTATCTATCTATCTATCTATCTATCTGTCTAACTGTCTATTTATCTGTCTGTCTGTCTGTCTGCCTGTCTGTCTCTCTCTCTCTTACTATCTATCTATCTATCTATCTATCTATCTATCCCCATTTGTCTGTCTGTCTGTCTCTCTTTATCTATCTATCTATCTATCTATCTATCTATCTCTATTTCTGTATGTCCGTCTATCTGTCTGCATGTCTGTTTGTCTGTCTCACTCCCTCACTATCTATTTATCATTAATTTTTTCGCATTATACCATAAATTTCGCTCTGCCACTGTCTTTTTTTTCTTTCTTTCTCTATCTCACTCTCCCTTTCTTTCACATTCTCATATACCTTCTCTCTTCCTGTCATCTTTTTACCGCTTTCTATTTCACATTCTCTTTTTCTGTTACACAATTCCACATTTTTCATCTTGTTGTGCTCATTTATGATCTCTCTCCCCTCTTTCCCTCCCTTTCATTTTCTCCTCTTTTTTTTCTCTCTCCTGGCCTTTGTCTCTCCTTCCCTCCCCATCTCTTCCCCTCTCAACTATAAGTTATTCTCTCTCTCTTTCTCTCTCTCTCTCTCTCTCTCTCTCTCTCTCTCTCTCTCTCACACACACACTTTCTGTCACTCCATTACTCGTTTCTTTCTTCTGTCATACTCCCCCACTTTTTGTCTTTCTCGCAGAAAAAATGAACATTTGGTGCACACTTTCCAAAATTAAGGGGAAAAAAATGTAGGGATAACATTACTTAATCTCTGCTGAGCCTCTTATGCCATAGTGTAAACCAGATGAGAGATAAATCGTTCTATGGTTAGAAGACCAGTTCGCTGCAATTAGAATCCTGAAATGATTTAATACATCTCGAGCCACAACAGAAATAATAAAATTAACAAAATTAATAACAGCAACAGCAGCGAAAAAGCCTAAATATATATTCTTTTTTATGTAGGACTCATTGGATAATGTAGTACTAGACATTTTACGTTTGCGAAAAATAGACAAGATGGCCATAGCAAAAATACTTTTGATCGTGTGTCTGCATGATTAGGAGTGACTTGGAGCTTAACAAAGAATAACAATTACGCAGGGAGCTTCTACATCTTCGTCAGGCTACAAGAAATAACGGCCGAATTTCTCTAAAATCTTTAGAAAGGAACTATTCATTGCAGTCCCAAATATACTTTGTGGATAAAACATGGAACTGCTACAGTTTGAACATCATTGACCATAGGTCATATTGATCTTGTTTCACTAAGGGTTAAACAACAAACGAAGCAACTCCAGTATGGACGTTCCATCTACCTATATCTCCTGCCCACAAACTACTCTCTTCTGTTTAAAAAAGAAAATAAATTTTGAAATATTAAGTCTAAGAGGGGCGTTATATCGAAAGTAAAAACAGATGGTTATGGCTGAATTATGACTTTTGGGCATTCATATACGAGGCTGTACTCAAAAGAAACCGGAATTTTGCAATATTATATTATTCACTTAGTTTTACATGTTTACATTTTTATCGCCTTCAAAGTATTCTCCATTTGCTGAGGCGATGTATGACAATAAAAACAACAACATGCACTTATGTACAATACAATGTTCTGACAAAAACAAAAAACAAAAAAGGTGGGGAGGGGCAAGTACATGCCTGCAGTTGATTTGAACTTGCGATCAATGAAGAGGAAGCCAATATGCCTTATGCACTTCGCCAGTGTCTTCGACTTGGGACATTTCTTTGTTTCATCAAAATTCTATTTAGTGCTTTTCACTCCAATCCACTTCCTTTCACTCCTCTTTCTCCCACTACTAATATTCTCCATGCTTCACTGCCTTCTACTAGTTTGCATGTCCCTGCATAATTAAAATAAATGTAATGAGCTAAGGGAAATAAGTCACGGCTAAAAGCATGAATTTAGATAAAGAGGCGATGAACTAAATGACGTTCATAATTTGTTTTGTTTTTTACCAAACAATTGAAATGAGACTCTTAGTTGGAGAAAGAAATCGCCTTTCAGCAAGTGATAGTGACTCTCAAAGAAGAAGGGAGATAATTGCATGAAACTAAGAATTAATTTCACAAATATTCATTTATATGCTTAGTGTAAATTTTGTAGTGGGATGAAGTGAAGTAAAAATGATAGAGAGACATGAGGTTGGATGTGGGAAGGGGGTTACATTTTTATCATTTTATCATTTGCCATTGTTGAACATAAGCGGAAAAGACAGTGGGTGGTGATCAATTAGTCTTCTAAATTTTACCTTCATAATTATCATAATCATTGATGTTGTTGTTGTTGTTGTTGTCGTTGAGGCCTGTTGCAAACGCCTGTCACAACTAGTAGAACGAGACAATTGCTAGCTTTGTGAGCCGGCGAGTTGTAACACTGCTGAGAAAGGACGCTGACAAAAGGAACATGATTGGTGATTTTCCGATCATAACCCTGCCAAACAGAGTTTAAGATTTTGACCACGATGTTACCGAAAAGTGTGGTCCTTATTGTCGGTAGTCTGGTCAAGGAAGCAAGAACGTGCGCGATCACGGACAGATTGATTCACAACCTCCGACGGGTTTGTCCGAGGTGTGGGCAGAGCGCCGAAATCGTTCTATATGCTTGCGTTCCGAGTCCGAGAATTGCTGATTTGTTAAATTTTGCCGAACAGCTGCTGTCGCGCTTGGGATGGATCCGGCTATCAGCTGAGTTCATGATGATGACAATCTCACCCTCTTGCTTTAAGCAGTCAGAGAAAACAATTTTATTCTGTTTGGTGGCTATAGCGAAAGAAGCTGTGTGGTGGCGGTGGCCGAAGCATATGAGGACAGAGTCTTTCCTTTCCGGAGACCCCCTCATCGGCTTTATCAAGTTTTACTTTAAAAGGAATTTGATAGCGAAGAGAGAGGTATTGTTCTGGATGACTTTATTGAAAGTTAGGTGAAGGTGGGGAAAATGGCAATGAGCAGCGTGCAATGAGCTAGCAGAATCCTTAGAGTGTTCGAAAAATGCTTTGCAGATATTTTTTTCCGGCCCTTTATACATTGAGTTCAGATTCCGCCAAGGTCAACTTTGTCTTTCATCCTTTCGGACACGAAAAGTAGTTTTAGTTCTAGTAATTTGCATACATTAAAAAATTGAAATAAATGTTAGAGAAAAATCCTCGGGAGGACGAATGGTACGAATTGAGACATGTTAAAAAAAAATCATGCATTGAATAACCGACGCAAAATATTTTCAGTTAAGTCAAGTTTATTTCTTAGTCGGAGAAAGAAGACAAAAGCCTAGCGGTAACACTGTGAGCGGCTCAGAAAGAAAAAGGGAGATAACTTTAAAAAAATCCAGAATTATTTTACATGTTTTAAAAAAAATTTCAGCTTTATTTTCATTTTTCTTCTTGACTTCTTCCCCTTTTTTTTTTAATTGATATTTCTCCGTGCTCTGTCTCCCACCCTGCCTCTCCTATCATGCTTACTTTCAACCAGTTCTGATCTTTCTCTACCACCCTCTGTCTTCTCTCTCTCTCACTTACTCACACTCTCTCTCCCTCTCTCTCTCTCTTTTTAACACTCTCTCTTTCTCTTGTCTGCTTCAATAGCTTTCACTTTCTTCAATAAATTATTCTTTTTGTCTTGGTTTTCTTTCCGTCTCTCTGTGGTTTGTTCTTATTTCTCTCTTTTGCTGTTTCATTTTCTCTTCCTTTTTTTACTCATTCCGTCTCTGTTTTTTCTTTTTTATCCTCTCTCTTTTGCTGCTTCACTTTTCTCATCTTTTTTCTCCCCCCCCCCCTTTCTTCCTTTCTTCATTGTCTTCATTTTCTCTCTCTCTCTCGCTCTCTTTCTCTCTCTCTCTTTCTTTCTTTCTCTCTCTCTCTCTCTCTCTCTCTCTCTCTCTCTTTCTCTCTCTTTCTCACGTTTCCCTTCCACATGCTTTTACGATTTTGGAAAATAATTTTTTTTCAAATTTTCAAATTTTTTAAAATTTGAAATTTATATTTCATTTATTATCGACCCATGACCATCATATCCAGCTAATGTAAGACCATCAACGCCACCTACTGCATAATCCCCACTTCCACTACCACAACCACCACTACGACTACCATCACCACCACCACCACTACATCCACCACCATTACCACAGCTACTACGACTACCACCATCACCACCACTACGACAATCACCCCCCATCAGCCTTACTACCACCACTACCATCAAAACCACTTCTACCATCACCATCCCCGTCACCATCTCCAAATTTAAAACCACTAATGCTGCCACCGCTACTTACATCAACACTTCATCCCCCACCATCATCGCCGCACTAATCCGACTACCACCACCACTACTACTACTGTCGCATTT
>NC_142932.1:46223239-46243239 GCF_046866305.1 Octopus bimaculoides | reverse complement strand
AAATTAATATCCAATTTATCACCCTCATTATTTAAATATATATATATATATATATATATATATATATATATATATATATATATACATACATACATACATACATACATACATACATACATACATACATACATATATATTTATTTATTTATGGATTTCAGCCAAGTGGCTGCGGTCATGCTGGAGCACCACCGTGAGATATATATATATACATACATACACACACACACACATATATATATATGTGTGTATATATATATCATCATCATCATCATCGTCATCATTTAACGTCTGCCTTCAATGCTAGCATGAGTTGGACGATTTAACTGAGAACTGGCGAACCGGATGGCTACACCAGGCTCCAATCTGATTTGGCAGAGTTTCTACAGCTGGATGCTCTTCCTAATATACATACATACATACATACATGTATATGTATGTATGTGTGTGTGTGTGTGTGTGTGTGTGTGTGTGTGTGCGTATTGGGGAATTTCAACCATGTTTCGTGGTCTGCTATCACAACAGCTCCTTTATAGGATCCAGTAAGCTGAAGACATCATCAGGAGGAACCACGTCCGGTTTCGGCCCCTACTCCTCTACCGTTTTGACGTGGCGGGGCCCCTCCTTTCGGAGGTGTCTTCAGCTCTGGTGTTGGGTGCAGGTCTTCTTTCTTCTATTCCCTGGCCTCTTCGATGCAGCATCAACAAGTGTCAGCGTCCGACTGATCGTCGTGTCAAGTTCCCCTTTTTATATCTGCTGCTAGGCTCCAGCAGGCAGCCCCAGCTAGTTGTCACGTGACACTGTCTAAATTTCCCGCTGCTAGGGTCCAGTAGGCAGCACCAGCAAGTTGTCACATGACACTGTCTAAACTTCCCGCTGCTAGGCTCCAGCAAGTAGCTCCAGCAAGTTGTCACATGACACTGTCTGAACTTTAACTGACAATTGAGGGCGCGAAGCCACTTCAGTGTCAGCCTGTCTCACCTAGACTTGTTATGACTTTCAAGCCATATTCGGTCTTCCCGCTTCAGCCATATATAGAAGCTGGCTTTTTCGACCGCCTCCTGTATCCTCCTTATCAGTTTTCTAAGTTCCGAGTTTGAAAACGCAAATCTTCTCTTGAATAGCGTTGTCATTTTTCTTTCAATGAAGCCTCTAGCCCCCACTGCCAGATGGTAGTACTCGACAGTCCATCCCTGTTCTCTGCACTCTTCGATTAGTTTTTCATATCTCTTCTCCTTTCGTTTCTCTGCATTGTCGATGTTTTCTTCCCATGGTACTGTCAGTTCTAGCAAGATTCCTATTCTCTGTTCTGTGTCCCATATGACTAAGTCTGGTCTTTTTGTTGTTTTTATAAGTGGAAAAATTGCTAGACTTCCCAAATCCGTGGCCAGCTCCCAGTATCCCTTCCATCTTTCGTCTATCTCATATATTTTATTTGGAGGCCTGATCTTATGTCCTTTTCCCTCCTTCTGGAAGTATATTTTCCTGCGCTTTTCCACTTTGGGGTACTCTCCTTTGTTGTATCCCTCGATCTTCTCCTTGAGTGCTGCACTTATGACGCCAAGGACTTGATTATGGCGCCATGTATACCTTTCCAGTGCTAGTCTGCAGTTTGACAGAACGTGTCTCACCGTCGCTTTCTCCCCGCATGCCAAACAGTGTTTAGGCATGAACTAACTTTGGGTTAGTTGAAATATGCTTGTGACACATTTTAACTTCTAAAGGCAAATTCACTGCAATTACCGTTTGAACCATATATATATATATATATATATATATATATATATATATATATATATATATATATATATATATATATATATATATATATATATATATATGGTTCAAATGTACAGAAAACAAAAGACAAAAACAGGTGAGGGATAAGAGGGAAAAAATGGCGTGAGAGAAACAAAAAACGGAGAGAAAAAATTTTCACTTATTGAAGAGGTATACAAACGCCATATCTGACCAATATCGCTCCCTAATGGATTCTCAGACGCGGCTTTCTGGCTCTTTAGCTGTTATCAACGGCAAATACTGGAGAGAGGTAACTCTGGGCAGATTTAATTCCGTAGCTTTAGATATGACATTTTATACCTTTTACCATAAGAAAGAATTTTCCCCCACATACATACATATATATCTCACCACTTTAATTATGAGTTTATGTAAATTTAATCCCACGCAAAATTTGTAACCACCCCAAAACTGTGCTATTACTTTCTCTGTCCCGAATAATAACAATCACCAATTACCTCCCCTTAGATTTTTTTCTACGCGCTGATTCATTTACAAACTCTCATACAACAACATAAGCTTAAAAGCCTTAAGAAAATATGAAATTGCAATAATTTCAATGTCATGATTAGCGAAACGAGAAGTCGTTCGACTATCTATCATTTAATATGTATTAAACCTATGTAAACTGAGAATTTCCTTCTTTTATGATATATATTTTGCATTAAAACTCACCACGTGGGGATAATCGCTTCACCGAAATTATATTTTAAATATATCCATATACATATACATACATACATATATATATATATATATATATATATATATATATATATATTTACATATGCATAACTCGCTAACAAATACCAGCGTGAAAATACTGGGCCTTTGGCTGGAAAAGTCGAAGGCAGCCCGTTCGACACTAATCCACACTTACCGTAAATACGGCGCCGTCGACTTTTCCAGTTAAGGAATATATACGGTGTATATATATATATATATATATATATATATATAGGAAAATGAAAAATAATAATAAGGCAGAATGCTAAACTGGAAGCATATTCTAATAAAGATTTCTCTAACCGGCTTTCATTGCATAGCAAATTTTCAAGAAGAGGGAGAATGAAAATGTTTTTTACAAAGAAGTAGAAAATGAAGAAAATAATATATAAAAAAAATAATATATAAAAATATAAATATACCAATACATTATATTGTCTTTGAGCTTTTGAAGTTCAATGGTAATTCATGTATATAATGGTTGGAAAAATAAGGATGCATGACAATTGAGAGTTGTGTTAGGTTTTAAAAAAGGGTTAAAAGTTTGTGTTAAGCAGGAAGTGTGGTGTCAAAACAGGAAGTGTGTGTAAGGGGAGACAAATGTTTTTAGTTGGAGTTATGAACTCTTTTTTCTTTTTTTCAACAGGAAGTTTATGTCTGTTCCTAGAGAAATAAGGTCACTGAGGGGTATGTGTGTTAAGAAATGGTTGGAATTTCTCTATGAAAAGATTCTCGTTGTTGATTCCTTCTTGTGTGGAGATTCTGTCTTTACATTGATAGAAATGGAATATAAGGAATTTAGGGTTTTTGTTTCTGGCGCAAGAGTCTATATGGCCACTGAGTGGAATTTGGCGGTATTGAGGGAGATTTATTTGTTCTTTATGGACTGCTACTCTTCTACGCAACGGGAGACTCGTCTGTCCGATATAGAAGTTTTGGCAACCTGCGCATGTGAGGACATAAATGAGGTTACCAGAGGAACAAGAGAAATTGGTTTTGATTTTAAACTTTGTTCCTCGTTTGAAGGTAAATTCAGAGCCTTCAAGTAGGTAGGGGCAGGTACCACAATTAGGACGTGCACATTTTTTAACTGATGGGGGTGGAAGTGGTGTATGTAGTTTGGCATTGGTTAATAGTGTTTTCAAAGATTTGTGTTGCCTTTTGCATTTAAGGACTTTGTGTGTATTGATGATATTGTTCATTTTCGGGTCTGTGGTGAGTAAGGGGAGGTTTTGTTTGATTGTGGTGTATGCTTCGATGTTTTGGGGGTTGTGGGTGGAGATGTATGGAAGTATTTTGGGGTTGGGTGTGTTATTGTGTTGGTTGGTTTTTAGTGTGTTTTTGTCAAGTTCCTTGGCACGTTTTATTCCAAGATCTATGAGTGTGGAGGGATATTGGCGTTGTAATAGTGTTTTTTTTTGAGATCTTGTAAGCGTATTTCTCGAGTGGTTGGGTCAGAGACAATGGTGCAAATTCTTTTAGCTAAATTAAAGGGGATATTTATCTTGGTGTGTTTTGGGTGGCATGAGCTAAAAAGGAGGTATTGTTGTGAGTCTGTAGGTTTGTGGTAGATGTCGGTTGTGATTTGGTTATTAGGTGTTTTTATAATTAAGAGATCAAGAAAAGGGAGATGATGTTTGCTGAATTCCATAGTGAATTGAATGCTGGGATGTATGTTGTTAAGTATGGATTTGAATTCTAGAAGTTTTTCATAGGATTCCTTCCATCTGATGAAACAATCATCCAAGTATCTTTTCCAGTTATCCATTAAATAGATGTGGAAAAGGTGTCCAAATTTCTGGCGTGAGATTTCATATAGTGATATAGTGATATATATACATACATATATATACACACACATACATATATAAGTTAATGTTTATGTTTCTTCTGACCACTCTGGAGTGATGGTATAAAATGAATTGAAAATAGTCATATTATTACTTTCAAATTTTGGTACAAGGCCAGCTGTTTCAGAGAAGAGATAAAGTCGACCCTGCCGCTCAACTGTTACTTATTTTATCGACTCGTTTGTCTTGTGTCTCGTGGTTCGTCTTGCTCTCGTACTGAAGTCATTAATCACTAGTGGTCAAGGGAATCTCGTTAAGCAGAAAATAAATCAGTTAGTGATAGAAGCTGACCATACAGAGAGACAAGAAGAGATAAATAATGAACGAAAGAGATAGAAGTATGGGTATCGGAGGAGGAGTCCTCCCTCCCTTTGCCTTAAATTTTTGGCAATACCGCATGAATTACTGACGGAGAATCTTGCCTCTCACAATATAGAAACATTTCTTATGGCACCAGCAGACAAAATGGAAAAGGCGTTGCCCCGGAGGATAGCGAGGGAGATTCGCTGAAACAGCCACTCTGACTCACAGGGCTCGTACTTGTGGACAGCAATCTCCGCCTCAGTAGCGGTAAGCAGAGATGTGGTCTGGGGGCCAAGAGCGCTGGAGGGCTCAACTGCTACAGGCTTGGCCACAATCACTAGTCTATGTTGAGTGTTACGTTTACTACTACGAAAAGTCATAGCATTCAAAACTAGCTATTTGTGATCAGTGGCATTCCAGCCATAACCATCTCGTCTTAGTTACAAGGTTAGTGTGTCTAGGACTACATTATCCAATGTACTCTTTTGTGTTTACGACGATGGTAGTTTGATCTGAGAACGATTTGGTTGCTATTTTTAACAGGTTAAGCGAACCACATTGGCCCGAATTATGAGGGCGCAAAATATCATGGCATTACAACACCAAAGCAGGAATTTAAGGACGCGTTCCATTCATTTCTATTTCTGTTTTAGAGTCTTTAGTCACCTATTAAAAGATGAAGGTGTTATTGAAATTATTGCCAAATACACAACATGAAAATAAATATCTACCAAAGATAATCGGGGACAAGGGTACCTGGTACCGCATCTCGGTTTCGGCTACTTGACGAAGATTGATTAATTAATTAGGTGGTGAATGCTGAAATGTTGAGTGTCAAGTAGTGCTCCTGTGGACTTGAACCGATAAAATGTGTTACTGTGTCTTAACAACAAAACTATTTAAGGCGACAAACTGGCAGAATCGTTAGCATGCTCTAAGGGAGTACGAAGTGGTGACAGGAGCAAAAATCAACCAGAAGTCGGTGGGCCTGCAGCTGGGCACCTAGAGAGACAAGTTCATGCCGACAGCATTGTAGGGAGCTCGGCGGAAGGACCGGTTAAATTGCTCGGGATCTGGTTTGGCCCAGACTTCTAGGTGAACAAGAACTGGGAAGAGGTGAGGAGCAAGGTTGCAAATCTCACCCAGAAATGGGCTGAGAGGAAGCTGTCCCTGAAGGATCGGGTGGAGGTGGTGAACGCGTACATTACTTCCGTCATCTACTACAGTCTGACCGTCGTCCCTTGCCCCACTTGCTCATCCATTTTTTATAGAAGGGACGTGTTCTGCTTGTCAACAGTAGAGGACTGGGCATGCCGTGGCTAATGATGCGCAAACATGCGCTGAAGCTGTGGCCTCTCCAGCGTTTCTTTAATGGTGAGCGGGTGTGGGTATCGTTCGTCAAACGAGGCTTTCCACAGCTCGTCTCATTGATGGAGCTGCAGTCCTAGGTCAAGCGTAGACCAATAAAGGGCGCTTAGCACCTGGAGTGTCGGCAAGCCCTCATATCTTTCTGCTAGTCGGGCAACGCGGTTGGTAGAAGTTCCACTAAGAAGTTCTATAGGGAATTAGTGAAGGGAAAGAACGACGCCGAACTCGGGGAAATTCTGGGCGTCGGGAGGGATCAGCTAACTGGTCTTTTCCGGAGGACATTTAGGCCAGGGCCTACGGATAACTTCCAGAAATCTGTGGCCTCTCAGTGATACTGGGAGCTCCGCTGGTTCGAGAAAAGCTCTGCAGACACGGTAGTGCTGTCAGACGGACCTGTCCGAGATGTGCGCAGGGCGATGAAACCGTCCTGCATACATTCGTCCAGTGTCCGTGCATTACTAACTCGTAGAGCTTTGTTGAACAGCTGTTGTCACGTGAAGGACGAATCCGGTTATCAGTCGAGTCCATTGTGAGGATCGCCCTGCTGCCTTCTTTTGACCGGGAGGGAAAGGCAGTTTTCCTCTGTCTGGTGGCTATGGCGAAAGAGGTAGTGTGGTGGACGAGGTTGAAACGACTGAAGACAGACACTTTCCTCTTTCTGAGCCCTAATCGACTTTTTCAAGTTCCACTTGAAGAGGTAAGTTAGGGTAGAGGGGTAAGTAATACCTCCCCAGTAATTGTGTTGAAAGGTGGGTGAATGTTACGAAAATGGCTCTGAATATTCGTCTGTAACCGGAGCAGTTGAGGGGAAGAGGAGTGCCTACTTGGCATGCCCTGGTTAGCCCTGAGTGGAACTCCCCGCCATTGAAGAATTTTGCTGGATATTTTTGGCAACTCTGTTTTTTTTATTGTTTACACGTTTTCTGTTTTAAACCCCACTTGCACCTTGTTTTGTATTGTCCCTAAATATTTTTGTGTTTAGCCTTTGTGGCCAGTAAAGAAAGGATTATTAACATTATTAGCAGAAACCGGGCAAACTGCTTAACGGCTTTTCATCCGTCGTTACGTTCTGAGTTTAAATTTCGTCGGGGTCGACTTTGCCTTTCATCCTTTCGGGGTCGATGAAATGAATACCAGCATAGTACTAGGCTCGATATAATCGACTTACACCCTCTCTAAAATTTCAGGCCTTGTGCCAATAGTAGAACGGATTATTATTGTTAGCAGAATTGTAGGGGCAGCGAGCTGGCAGAATCGTTAGCGCATCGGACAAAATACTTCTTCCGGCTCTTTACACTCTGAGTTCAAATTCTGCCGAGATTGTCTTTGCCTAGAGGCGGTGAGCTGGCAGAGATGTTAGCGCGCCGGGCGAAATGCTTAGCGGTATTTCGTCTGCCGTTACGTTCTGAGTTCAAATTCCGCCGAGGTCGACTTTGCCTTTCATCCTTTCGGGGTCGATAAATTAAGTACCAGTTACGCACTGGGGTCGATGTAATCGACTTAATCCGTTCGTCTGTTCTTGTTTGTTCCCTCTATGTTTAGCCCCTTGTGGGCAATAACGAAATAAATAGAGGCGGTGAGCTGGCAGAATCATTAGCATGCCGAGCGAAATGCTTAGCGGTATTTCGTCTGTCTTTACGATCTGAGTTCAAATTCCGCCGAAGTCGACTTTGCCTTTCATCCTTTCGGGGTTGATAAATTAAGTACCAGTTGCGTATTGGGTGGATCTAATCGACTGCCCCCCCCCCAAAAAAAAAAATTGGGGGCCTTGTACCTAGAGTAGAAAAGAATCGTTAGCACGTCGGGCGAAATGCTTAGCGGTATTTCGTCTGCCGCTACGTTTCTGAGTTCAAATTCCACCGAGATCGACTTTGCCTTTCATCCTTTCGGAGTCGATAAAATAAGTACCAGTCGAGCACTGGGGACGGTGTAATTGACTAGCTCCCGCCCTCCAAAATTACAGGCTTTGTGTTTTTAGTAGAAGAGATTATTATTATTATTATTATTATTATTATTATCATTATTATTATTATTATCAAAGCTACGAGCTGGCAGAATCATTAGCACGGCGGACAAAATGCTAAGCGGTATTTCGTCCGTCTTTATGTTCTGTTTCAACTTCGGTCGATAAAATAAGTACCAGTCGAGCACTTGGGTCGAGGTAATCGACCAGCTCTCCCACAAAATCACAGATTTTGCATCTATAGTAGAAAAGATTATTATTATTATCATTATAATTATTATTAAAACGGCGAGCTGGCAAGACCGTTAGAACGTCTGACAAAATACTTAGCGGTATTTCTTCCGACACATTACGTTCCAAGTTCAAATGCCCCCGATGTCAACTTTGCCTTTCATCCTTTCGGGGTCGATAAAATATGTACCAGTTGAGCTCTGGGGTCGCTGTTATCGACTTCCCTCTTCCCTCAATATTGCTGGCCTTGTGCCAAAATGAAAAAGGATTATCATTATTATAGAACAAAAAAATGTAGGCAAACAAATAATCGATATTTTAATTTTGAAAAGTTTAATAGAGGTAGAAGGTTGAATGCAAAATTTTAAAAGAAATAACCCCGCGTCAAATTGTTTCCTTTTTTGTTTGGAGGGAGTGAGATTATTTTACATCATAGAATACTTTGGTTATGAACTAAAAAGAAAGAAAAACATCCCTAAAAGTAATAGAAATAATAATAATAATAATAATAATAATAATAATAATAATAATAATAATAATAATAATAATAATAATAATAAAAACACTGCGTAAGGTAGCATTGTTTTGATCTGGTAAACTACACCCCTACTCCATGTTGCCCCTTACGGGAACTTTAGAAGTATGACAAACGATCTACAACAATAACATAGTCTTAACAACAACAGCAACAACAATAACTACATAACAGGCATCCTTTTTCTTAGTTTTCAAAGACAACAACAGCTATTACAAAATATATACACAACAACACACAGTAGCTGCTGCTGCTGCTGCTACTACTACTACTACTACTACTACTACTACTGTCTTTACTATTGTAATTCCAGCAACTAGCAGGACATCGTTTCTTCAATCGAAGGTAATCACAAAAGTATTGACAAAACACCACCACTATCATCACCATATATTTACTACTACTACTACTACTACTACTACTACTACTACTACTACTACTACTACTACTACTACTACTACTACTACTACTCAGCGAGTAAGCCTTTTCTTGTTCGCTCAGTCAAAAGTAGCAATCAAATATTCAAATATCCCTCAAACTATACAGTAAAGTTCTTAAAGCGAAAGGGCCCATTGTATCATGTATATTAACAAAATGAGAAAAAATCTTTTTTTAATATTTTAGCTGTGACCATTCCATTTCTTTTCCTAGTTTATTATATCTAAGACTACGTTATTTTCTGAGACAACCGAACGTTAGAAATAACTTATATAATAATTAGCAATTGTGTTAAAACAAATATCAACTGTCTATCGTTGCTGGTGGTTTGAATACATTTTTTCATAGGCTTTACGGCCAGGGATGAATTGTGGATGGTGATAATATAAAAGTCTCCGATCATAGAAAATCGCAGGCAAAAGTGTTCTAAGAACACCATTAAATTAGCCACACAAATAACTTAGAGGTATCTTCTATGCAGTTTGTCGATCTGTTTGAGACAACTGCCTAATTCCGTCACATCTCATCCAACCACTTAAAAACATTAAGTAAATGTTGGACAAAGTAATCCTAGATGTACAACACGTTGCGAAGATTACAGGTAGAATATCTTTCATCAAAGATTTCTTCAATGTATGGGTTCAGTCCCTATGCACGGTATAGTCTTGAGTCAATCAAAGTCTTGTGAATGAAATTTGGTAAATGGTCTTTGGAAGGTGGTTAGATTTAATCCATCGTTCAGTTTAACATTTACCACTTGACTTTTGGGAGGTTTAGTGGAGCCCATTGTATTGCAAGTACTCGGGTTAGGTTTGTAATCTGTGTAAAACTACTTCCCTTCCTGGCACCAAACTCGATGACCCTGAGAGGGGCCATTGAACCCGTCCTTTCTCTAAGTAATTAAGTCAAAATGTAATGCTGAATTAGACTAAAGAATATCTTATTCAAAAGTTTCTCATGCATTTGGAAAATAGAAAACAATTTATCCTTTCATTTTTTCTCACATTTAATTTTTTATATATTCGTATAAAAAAAAATAAAACATATACCTTGCAGTGCTCAATCAGTAACTATAATAATACATGGAAAGAACTGTATTTTACACAAAGTATTTAATGGCTTCAGATTTGGGCGCATTTCAAAACATACATAATATCATTTTGCTTCGAAATCACTTGGTTTTACCTTCAGCAATTTCTGGTACAAAGAGGCAAAACAAATCTGATACACCAAAATTGTTGTTATTGCTGTCATTTAAATCTAGGACAAGTCGATCTGACATCTGATTTGCAAGTTGTCAGTTGACTCTACTGGTCTATAGTTTAATGTTCTCCATTCTTCCACTTAAGGACTATACTGTGCACTTAAATGGCGACACGGTTTTTCCGTATCAGATGTAGTTAGCAATCTGAGTTATTTACGTTTTATTTCTAGTGTCCACTTCCGTTTTGTATCTCAGTATGCTATGATCGGGATCATAGGGTAGTTTGAACACAACAGTTGCTGTTCCCCTGTTCGTATTAGTTGTTAGCTGAGCACGTTTGACACTGATCAGAGAGATGTCAGCTGTGATATTTACCAGGTCACTTGTCACTTTATCTATCTATCTATCTATCTATCTATCTATCTATCTATCTATCTATATTTCTTTCTTTCTTTCTTTCTTTCTTTCTTTCTATCTATCTATCTATCTATCTATCTATCTATCTATCTATCTATCTATCTATCTATCAAAACTATATGTCAGTCTGAACATTTTTGATAGTTTTTGATTCACAAAAATGGTAAGAATAACTTAAATACATTTGACTCCTTTGATATTGCTTATTCATGATTATACCGACTTCGATGACACTTATTTTGACTATCCACGAAAGATGAAAATCAAAGTAATCGACTTCAACCGGATTCGAATTCGAAATGTAGAGCTATCACCACGCTCAAAACATTCTGCATGACGTTCTACAGTTCTATCAATCTACAGCTCTCGTTATAATAGTTATTTTCCAAGGCCACACAGTTTATGAGCGAAGTGTAGTTAATTTATTCCATTGCGGTACTAGCGGTATTGTACGTTTCCCCAACTCTTGGAGTCTCAAAGGCAAAGATGAACCAGGTATGATTGGAATTGAAATTATAGAATTACAGAACTGAACATTGTAATGCTTTTTATCCGTCACTCAACCGTTTCTCCGTAATGTGCAGCCCACATGCCTTTTGAAATAAAAATATCTGGCAATCTATTTCTATTTTGACGAAAATTATGCAATTACCCATTATTCATGGTCATTTACTTACACTTTATTGTTATTTAAGTGTTAATTTACTTTTAATGTTTGAAAAAGAGACAAATCAACGTAAATTAAGGCAGTAAAAAATATCGCATCACTTTTTAACAGGAAATAAAAGACGAAAATAACATTTGGTTTTCTTTTTCCCTTGAAATATCCAGCAGTCTGTGTATTCTGTTATCAACGATGGTTACTTCATAACAATCTCTCTTTCTCTCTCTCTTACACACACACACACACACACACACGCATACATTTACTTCCTCTCAGAGACGAATTGGCTTTGTGGCTAAAGTAATTTAAACAATTGATGTAAGTGTTGTGAGTTCGAATGTTGCCATTGGCATTATGACTTTGGCTGAGTGCAAAATTCGATATCCATCTTTCCTCTGCCTGTTCAAACTTCCCAAAATAATAAATAAAACAACGAAAGACTCGAACAAACAATTTTATTTCTGTCTAGTGGATTGTTTGGTTGACTGATAGCCGGTGGCGATGACGATGAAAAGAAGTAGAAGGGGGAGGGTAAGGAATAGCGATAATAATAATAATAATAATAATAATAATAATAATAATAATAATAATAATAATAATAATAATAATGAAAATACTGATAAGAAGCTGGGTGTTTCATAATTGAAAGCTTTTATTGATACACCCCTAAGGACTCTCAAATGCAAATAGTACAGAGTTGAGGGGCGGCGGATTGACAGAATAGTTAAACCACCGCACAAAATGCCTTGAGGTATTTCTTCCAAATCTTTATGTTCTGGGATCAAATCCCGCCGAGGTCACCTTCATCTTTCATTCTTTTGGTGTTGATAACGGACCAATCAAATACGGGGGTCGAGGGTTTCGACAAACCCCAATCTTCCATCTATTAATAAACTGGAATCGATGTCATTGAAAAATACTCTCGTCTCAAAATTAATGGTTTGGGGCCCAAATTAGTAGCAGCTAATATTAAGAACGGTGTGTTACAGAATCGTAAGAGCATGGGACAAAATGCTTATTGGCATTTCATCCGGCTTTTTAGATCCTAAGTTCAAATTTCACCAAGATCAACATTTCCTTTCATCCACAAAGGATGGAAATAAGTACCAGTTGAGCTCTGGGGTCGATATAACCGATTATCACTGTCTTAACCATGATGAAGCACTAGTCAGTGCGAAAGGTATGAATGATTTCCCAATGTTGTTAAGAAACAATTCGCTAACATATTCGGACTGTTTTATTTAAAAATGACGGTAATACGAATCTAAGTATAGTTAATTTCTTAGATATCACTCTATATTTATGTACTGGTAAACATTGCTCCAAGATAAACCTGACGACAAGTTGCATTATATAAATATTCATTTTAACTTTCTCTCTCAAAAACCCTTAGGCAACTGATATTATATGTAAGAACATATCCAATTTATCATTTGACGAAGAATTCTTTAATCATACCGCTCATTGTTACATTGATGCATTAAAAACAGTAGCTACAAATATAGAATATGCGATATATAAAACAGTACAAACACTGAGAGACCTCCAACAGATAGAAACGAAATATTGTATAGTATAATTCTTCATATACTTTAAACGTTCTTTTCAATATTACCGGTACTTTCCCAAACCTTGCAAAGAAATATTTCCCCCATAGACGATTGATATATAACATTTAACAGAATTACCGCCAAGGCTAGCAACAATTGCACCAAAAACTCAGCCGCTTCCATAACAGTATTTATACATTATTTAAAGGATGCTAAAATTAAAAAATATAAAGCTGATTGGTTTTTATATTGATCATCTATGTTAATCCGACAATATTAATTGCTTCATAAGATGTAGTCTTTGCCTCTCTGAGTAGTAAACTATTATGTCGTAATGTACCGCAACACTGAGCAAAAGTGCCGTGATGAATTTGTCAGAATACTTCTATCAATATTCATAGAGAAACTTCAGGGCGGCGTACTGGCAGAATTGTTAGAACGCCGGGCAAAATGCTTAGTAACATCTCGTCCGTCTTTACGGTCTGGGTTCAATACTGCCGAGGTTGACTTTGACTTTGACTTTGCCTTTCAACTTTTCGGAGTCGATAAAATAAGTACCAGCTGTGTACTGGGGTCGATATAATCGACTTATCTCCTCCCACAAAATTACTGGCATAGTGCCAAAATTTGAAACCAATATTTATTGAGAAGTTTCTAATACAAACTGGTGAAAATAATTTATGATTTTCTTACACTACAAAATAATGTCGCATATTATAAAAAACAAAAAATCAGTTTTCATTCAACAATAAAAATACATCAACAATATCAATTTTCTTTGCTTTTCTATAATTTACATACATATAAGACACGAAAATATCACAATATTTTGCATGCGAATATATGAATTCTCAATGTGCTCTGATTATCATACTTCGATACATGAATCTGAGGTATTTTCTTACCCCCACTTTTTTTGTTACTGAGACAGAATCGATCAAATTCCGGTGATTAATCATATGTCGATGTGCTTACGAATAATTTTACTTTTACATTGTCGCACAACTTCTCTTCTACATTCATTTGAATATAATATTTCATCGTGAAACTCAGTCATCGGGAAACTTAGAGTAGCGATTTAAGAAGAAATAGCTTCTGAAAAAGATACAAACAGTAGTTCATGTACCAAGTGCTTTTTTGTTCGCTTGTAAACTCAATTGTTTATCGCGTTTACCAATGCACACCTACACTTCGTACCTGAGAGGTATGGGTTCGATTCTCCGTAGCTGCCTTTCGGCAACTTTTTTTTCCATTTTCTAAGGGTAAATGCTCACTCATATTCGACTGTTTTCAACAGCAATATATCAATACATACATATATATATATATATATATATATATATATATATATATATATATATATATATACTCTTTTACTTGTTTCAGTCATTTGACTGCGACCAGGCTGGAGCACCGCCTTTAGTCGAGCAAACCGACCCCAGGACTTATTCTTTGCAAGCCGAGTATTTATTCTATCGGTCTCCTTTTCCGAACCGCTAAGTTACGGGGACGTAAACACACCAGCATCGGTTATCAGGTGATGTTGGGGGAACAAGCAAACACACACACACACACACACACACACACACACACACACACACACATATATATATATATATATATATATATATATATATATATATATATAGTTTTAGGGAAAATAACCAAGTTTCAAGAACTCATCGATGAAAATCCACTATCACATATAGAAAAATTAACAATTAAAAGCACAATAAATGAGTATAATATAAAACTCATTTATTGTGCTTTTAATTGCTAATTTTTCTATATGTGATAGTGGATTTTCATCGATGAGTTCTTGAAACTTGGTTATTTTCCCTAAAACTATACATTTTATATATATTTTATCTATAAAGCTCAATTTAATTTTGATTTTTTATAAACTGATTTTAATTGAGTTTTTACCTGCAATCTTGGATTTTGTCCCTAATATTATTATATATATATATATATATATATATATATATATATATACGACGAGCCTCTTTCAGTTTCCGTCTACCAAATCCACTCACAAGGCTTTGGTCGGCCCGAGGCTATAGTAGAAGACACTTGCCCAAGTGCCACGCAATGGGACTGAACCCGGAACCATGTGGTTCGTAAGCAAGCTACTTAGCACACAGCCACTGCTACGTATATATATATATATATATATATATATAGTGAGAGAGAGAGACAACTAGATTAGCATAGATATTGATGTAAAATGTATGTATTATATATATATATGTGTGTATGTGAAACTTTACAAGTTGTATACATTTTGTAAACTTAAACTTAAAGTTATCGTGTTCGTTCTATTTCATTTTCGATCTAAATCGTCCATATATTGCTATTATCTACTAGTCTCTTGTATTGAAACGCTGGTTTTTGCTAAATATACAGAGATGTGTGTGTAAGTAAGAATATGTATGTGTGTCGCACATATGCAATATGTGTTTGTGTAAGTGCAGTTATATCGATTTATATATTTATTTATGTTACCTAAACGCATACATGCAATTTGTCTTTTTCTAGTTGATACTTTTTTATCCGTGATTTATCATCACAAACACACACACACACACTTACATACACACACACACATGCCCACACACATGTATATAAATATATATACATACATATATGTATATGGATAAATATACACATATATATAATACATATTTATATGCATATATTGTGTGTATGTATGTGTGTGTGCGTGTTTCAGTGTGTGTATGCGTGTGTTGACTTTTGATGTAAAACAGAAGAGTGTTCTTTTTCAACTTTGCATGTTCTTTTTCTATTTATTTTTATTTATTTTCTCCCCCACCCCACCCCCGTTTACGTTTATTTATCTGAAGAATTTTATCAAGTAATCTATCTGTTATTTTTATATTTCTAGAATAAATAAATAGATACATAAAATAAAAGAACAAAAGAGGAAGGATATAAAATAAAACAATTGAAAGAATGGTAAACGAATGTACTTTTACCATATGTATGTAAGAGAAAGGTATATTTTTAATTCCTTATTTTGCAGTCTGTAAAAAAACTCAGCAAGATAATTAATGTTATTCTAATCCTTAAAATAACACCAACAAATCCCCACATACACACTAATATATGCCTGGGTATATATGTATACATACATTATAAATATATATATGTGTGTGTGTGTGTGTGTGTGTGTGTGTGTGTGTGTGCATGTGTGTATATATAAATGTGTGTGTGTATATATATATATATATACATATATATAAATGTATATATATATGTATATATATATACATATATAAATGTATATATATATATATATATATATATATATATACATATATAAATGTATATATATATATATATATATATATATATATATATATATATATATATATATATATATATACATATATGTAAATGTATATGTGTGTGTATGTATAATATGTATATATGCATGTATGTATATACAAAGATATATATATAAATACGTGTGCATATATACATATGTGTGTGTGTGTGTATAAATATAATACTTCTGCAAATATATTATTCTATAAGTATATAAATACATGTTTACACACCCACACACAGACACACACATATGTTAGTTATAGAATCAAATTTCCTCATCCTCACCCCACTCCTGTATCTGTCTCTGAATTCGTTTATTTGTAACACATGGTTTTTCCATTCAAATATATGCTGTCTTTTTATTTTTTTTTATTTTTGGTAAATTATGTATTTTTGATGTTCTTCTGATCTCGATTTCTAACATTATTCTATTTTTTATAATTTCTTCATAGAAGGAAAAGAAAGAGGAATTTCCATATCTAGACAAAAATAACCTCAAATCTATTTGACAATACATACATACATACATACATACATATATACATGCATGCATTAATACATATATATACACACACCAATAAGTTTGCTATATATATATATATATATATATATATATATATATATATATCAGAAGAAAAGACATTAAAGCTAAAAGCTAATGAGGGAACCTTATCACTTAATTTTAGGAGAAATGTGTTTACGATTCCCTTATTAGATGCTAATTTCTATCTCACTCCCCGTATCACAGTCAACTTTCCTAAAGATTTTAGATACATTTGACCAGGTAATGATAAACACTCTCTATCAGGGCTAACATGGGGTTTAAACAACAAAAACAATTACACTCTTACATCGCACCTTTCCATTTCAGCAGAGGATGTATGTAGTGGTTGTTTCATTCTCAGATATGTCAGATCCGAAAAAAAAGTGGGAGAGTCTCAACTGGAACAACATTTGACCATGGTCTGATCTGAGGTTAAGCAACAACGAAGCCATCCAATACACCTTTGTCGTTGTTTTATGTCTCTAGATGTGGAGGCGCAATGGCCCAGTGGTTAGGGCAGCGGACTCGCGGTCATAGGATCGCGGTTTCGATTCCCAGACCGGGCGTTGTGAGTGTTTATTGAGCGAAAACACCTAAAGTTCTACGAGGCTCCGGTAGGGGATGGTAGTGAACCCTGCTGTACTCTTTCACCAACTTTCTCTCACTCTTACTTCCTGTTTCTGTTGTGCCTGTAATTCAAAGGGTCAACCTTGTCACACTGTGTCACGCTGAATCTCCCCGAGAACTACGTTAATGGTACGCGTGTCTGTGGAGTGCTCAGCCACTTGCACGTTAATTTCACGAGCAGGCTGTTCCGTTGATCGGATCAACTGGAACCCTCGACGTCGTAAGCGACGGAGTGCCAACAACAACACGTCTCTCGATAGATGAGCAAAAACTAATTCACTAATCCATTGACTACGCGCATACGCTGTTTCTTCATTCCGCTGATTGTCTCCCTATTAACATGCTCTCGGCTCCTTAGACTAGCTAATTGCTTGCACACCGCCCTCTATCCAAGCTCACTCGTCATAGCTCCCTTTTCTATTACCGTTACTCCTACTGCACCTCAATCATGCCATAATTCCCACATTAATAATTATACAAAATCTTTTCATCCATCCGTCATTCCGTCCCACCCAGAAACATGAACATTCCAGAATTTCTTTCCAGCTTTCTGTTTTTTTAATTTTTAACCATTCATAAGTCAAAATTTATAAATTTTCAAGCAAACATCTATCATATTGATCTGACCAGTTTCTGATATCGTCAGAAGTTCATCGTCACTGTCTTTAAACTCTGGCAAAACTCTAAAAAGAATTCTTGGCCAACAAACAGATATATTGAAAATTTTTTTCCAAGGAAAACAAACAGCAACGAAAGAAGGAGAAATCTTAGGGCCAATAAGAGTACCGTTGCATAATCGTCCGATTCGTTATATATAGCCGCTGAATTAGTTTAAATCATACCCTACTGCATTAAAATGGATTATATCTAGGACTACATTAATTACGAGGTGGAATCAAAATGTTCTCAGACAAGTTATGTTTGATAAAAATAAAAAAAATTTATTTACCTAAGTTTTAACATCATGCCCTTCGAAATAGTCACCTTGTTCAGCAATACACCGGTCCTGCAACTCTTGGAATTCGGCCTGGAAGTTGTTTTCCTTAAGTGAGTCGAGGACCTTATGCGATTCGCTCTGGATCTCGACAACGGTGTTATAACGGCGACCTTTGAGCTGCATTTTCATCTCGGGGAAGAGATGGAAGTTCGCAGAAGCTAAATCTGGCGAATAGGGTGGGTACGAAAGCGATATCGTGTTGCTTTTGGCGAGAAACTCACGAGTGAGTACATGATAAATGATTAAAAAGTTTGGTCGACAATAATTAGGATGCTGCTTAATTGTTTCGAGCTAAATGTTCTATTCATATATACATACATAAATTACACACATACATTCAAACATATATACTTACACACACACATACACACACACACACATATACACACATACATACATACGTTTATATGAATCTCATATAATGGCACCTTAGTAAATTACTACCTAATTCTTTAAAGGATTTGAATATATACACATATATATGATTGCGTGTATATGGATATGTGGAAGCCATCATAGACTGAGAGTTTGAGAAGTTCCCTTCGCAACCATTAGGTTCCGTGTACGATTCTACTGCGTAGCTTCATGACCAAATTCCTTTACCATGACCTCGAATCCTCTTAAACTTTGAGTAAAATTGCGTTGACAGAATCTATATGAAAGTCGTCGGCTGGTTTGTAGCTGCAATTAAAACGTCCAGTTTTGTCACATATTATGTCACGTTGGTTCTACTTGAGAATTATGTTAATGATGCATGTGTCTGTGAAATACTCAGCCATTTTACATGCTAATATAATGAGTTGGCCATCCTTTGATCAATGGTGTATCATGTAATATTTTGTGTTGGCAGAAGGCATACGTCAACACATGTAGATGATTTCATCGAGGTTTTTGTCTTTTAAGGCGAATATTTCGACCAATTATGTTTAAAAATTATTGGGTGCAAGAAGGAATATCAAACGAACAGTTGTAGATAAAAAGGCAACATTTAGAAAAAACTGATGTCAGTTTTGAGATCACTTTCTGGGGCACTTATTCCAGTAACATATATAATTATCAGGATCAGAGAGAATCAGGTATTTAAATTATAAAAGCACTAAGGTAGAGCTATAACCTTGTTGGGGGTGGGGGCATTTTGCACTATATTCTATTTTATGAGAAATTCAAAGTTCTAAATTTTCTCTTTATTTACCTGAAGAAAACGTTTTTCTCCTTTTTAGTTTTTGCCTGGTGTATCGCTTTTGGTCATCAAGTTTGATTCTTTGTGACGTTCGCAACAGTTCGTTTGTGGGCTAAATCTACATACGATACAGTTCCTATCAGTGCAGGGGGTTCTACTGAAAGGGTATGTTCTACTGATAAGGGATTTGATGGGGTTGCCTGGCCTTTCAACAACCTTAATTCTTAGCTTAAGTTTGTCTAGGGCCCTTCTAAA
>NC_142932.1:46210739-46218239 GCF_046866305.1 Octopus bimaculoides | reverse complement strand
ACACATAGATATCGAAAAACACGCTCATATGCAGACATACACATACTATTCTGTCTTCTACATAAATCTTAGTGTTACAAACAGACGATCTCATGTATCGCTGTGTAGTTTAAGAAGTTCGCCCTTCAACCATTTTGAGGTGTTAAAAATTTAGTTTGGGGAGAAAATTTGATGTTAATATACGAGAGTGAGAACTAAGGAAAATCCCATTAAGGCAATATTTAGAAATCTACGTGAATTCAAATGATTTTAATTTTTAAAATGTTCAAAGAACAATCCATAATACCGCAAAGTAATGGAAAAATCATTTTATCCAGAAATTTTCTCCGAGACTAAACTTATTATAGGATTTAAATAATGGTTTCAAGTTTTGGCACAAGGCCAGTAATTTGGGGGAAGGGGTAAGTCGTTTACACCAATCTCTGTGTGTGACTAATAATTATTTTATCGACTCCGAAAGGATGAAAAGCAATGTCGACCTCCGCGGAATTGAAACTCAGAACGTAAAAACGGACTAAATGCCGCCACGCATTTTGACCGGCGCTCTAACGATTCTGCCAGTTCGCCGCATTCGAAAGGAAATTAGCAATAAAGTTGTTAAGTAATAAATTTATGAATACCACAAATCAAAATCTTGAAAATCCTTGAAATCAGCAAATGAAAGTGCTAAATTCAAACAACAGCATTCTATTTGATCGATTTTATTTTTACCGACTGATTATTTATCATTATTATTATTGATAAACAGCGTTTCATTTTCTGACAATAAGCTTTTTTCAATACACACATCCACACGCTTAATGTATAATGTATGAGTATACATACATGCATGCATGCATACATACATACATACATACATACATACATACATACATACATATACATACTCATATGCATATACATACGTATGTCTGCATGTGTGTATGTTTATATATATATATAAAGAATGTATTTCGGTGAAGCGATTCTCCCCACGACAGCATATATATATATATATATATATAAAAGGGTAGCAAAAACTATACAGAGTTATACTACCAGTGGCCTAGCATATATAAAAAGTCAATAGACAACATATTCCATATAAAATAAAGAGAAATTTCCTATAACAGGTAACTTCTACACGCTAGAAGGCAGTAAAAAACGACCGAAAACCACAATAAAGTTAAGACATTTCAAAGGGAAGAAAGAATAAAATTTTTACCTTTTTTTTTACCTTATTTTTAAGGTAAAAGTTTTTACTTTATCTTCCCTTTGAAATGTTTTAACTTTATTGTGGTTTTCGGTCGTTTATGACTGTCTTCTAGCACGTAGAAGTTACCTGTTATAAGAAATTTCTTTTATACTTTATATACCTGTATATATATATATATATATATATATATATATATATATATATATATATATATCTGGTCGACCGATTCGCGGAACACCTCCGAGACATCAACGTTGGCAATGACACCTCGGTGTCACGCCATTTCCGTTCTGCCGGTCACTCCTTGCAGCAACACCTGTCCGTGTTTGGATTGTCCATGCACAGGGGCCATCCGGACTCTCGTTTGCGCCGTGAACAGAGATTAATCTTCTCTCTTCGCTCCTTTGCGCCACATGGGCTCAACTCCCTTCCCCTCTTCATCTACCCCCTGCCTCTCTCCCCACCCTCCCTCCTACCACCCATCTCTCCCCTCTCCTCTCCTACCTCCCCCTCCTGCTCCGACTCCTACTTCTCTGTATGTCTCTTCACCTCTCTTCACTCCTACTTCTCTTCACTCCTACCACTCTTCATTCCTACTTCTCTTCATTCCTACTTCTCTTCATTCCTACTTCTCTTCACTCCCACTTCTCTTCACCCCTACTCTTTCTCTCCTCTCTCTTACTCTCTCTCACTCTCTTCTCTCTTACTCTCCCCTCTCTCACTCTTACTCTCTTACTCTCTTACTCTTACTCTCTCTCATTCTCTTCTCTCTTTCTCTCTCTCTCACTCTCTTCTCTCTCACTCTCTTCTCTCTTACTCTCTCTCTCACTCTCTTCTCTCTTTCCCTCTCTCACTCTCTTTCTCTTCCTCTCTTTCTCCCCCTCCCATACCCACCTTCCCCCTCTCTTACATCCCCCTTCCCCCTTCATCATCAACCCCCCCTCATAAGCTCATCCCACCCCACCCCAACACACTCCTACTCTACCTTCCCACTCCACCCCATCCAATTCCTTACACCCTCCTACCCACATACCCCCATCCCCACCCCATCCTCAGCCTAACCCACACTCCACACATGCCTTCCCCACCTCCCAACACCCTCACAGCACACCACGCACACACTACAACTGACCAACTCCTTTCTCCCCTCCCCATTTTCACACATGCATACGTCAAGATCACCAGCATTCTATCTCTCACACACACAGCCCCTCGTTCTTCGATCACCGTTCTTTCTCCCCTTTTTGTTATCTCCTGTGTAAAATTTCTAACTTCCGGTCAGCCATAGCTATGATTGACCGTTGACCGAACACTATTCAATTTTTTTTCTCCGTGTTTTTCTCCTTGTCTCCGTATTGTTGAAGAGCGTAGCTCGAAACGTTAAAGACTTTCCGTATTCCCGAGCGTCATACTAATGCATCCTTTTGTTGTTTACACCACCTGTCCTCGTCTGTTGTTGTTTTTTCGTACATTTTCCCATATATATATATATACATATATATACACATATATATGCACATATATATATGCATGTATATATATATATATTGTATGTATATATGTGTGAGTGTGTGTATGTATGTATTTGTACACGTATAGTTTTTATAAAGTTGTGTAACAAATGAGTTGTGAAGATGGCTTGAAAATTGGATATGAACAGCCTTTAATGTACTGCCCAAGGCTGCAGGTACTTCTGATTGTTCAGAGCATCATATCATAGCCCCATCAGTCATAGCAGCAAGATCTTGTTGAGAATCTTGCCGCAGAACTGTTCGCATAAGTGCAGATGAGGTTTCACAAAGACCAGATTTTTAATATCAAGTTCCTCGTGGAAAAGGTTAGGAAACGATGTTTTACTATACATGGCGTTTATTGATTATAAAAAGGCCTTTGACTCAGTCAGGCCTTCGTCATTGCGGAAGGTGTCGCAGATGATGACGAGTGAGGTCCGCAGTAAGTGGCCATCAGGAAAGGAGTTCAACTAGGGTGTCTTGTTTCACTTATCAGCTTTAAACTCTATTCTGTAGGTGGGCTGCAGAAGTCAGCAGATGGTCGTTGCTGGATCAGTGAGCATATCAATGGCTGGCGGCCAAATAACTTTTGCTTTGCTAGTGACATCGTGCTGATTGCTACCTTGTCGGCTGAGTCCAGGGACTGATTAACACAATTAGTCAAGTCTCTAGTGAATTTCAATTAGAGATCAGCACTAAAAAACGTCCAAGATCATGGCCTCCACCAGGGAACCAAAGCAGCTTATTATATAATGCCTAGAAGAAAAACTAGCCCAGGTTAACAAGTTCAAGCACCTAGATTCTAGTGTTGATCAAAACAACATGGAAAGATTGTACCTTCAGCAAGAACATGAAGTTCAAACTTCTAAATATCTGATTTGGTCAGTAATGCTGTAATGGATACGAATTTAAATCAGGGACTTTAGTGGGTGTGCTGACACTAAGACACTTCGGGTGTTGGTGAGGATGTGCTTCAGTCTAGCGCTGCCGATCAGATCTTCGAGGAAAGGCGAAGGTGTGAGAAAGAAGATGACGATAGTCAGATGGCGAAAAGTGAAATATTTTGACCACATTGTCAGAACATAAAACTTAAAGCCCATATCCTCGGGGAATGAGTGAAATGGGGGCACGAGCGATAGAAGCGATGAGATCAAAAAGTGAGCGGGGAGGAACCTGCTGGAGTGCACGGCTGCAATACGAGATAGCAGTGTATGATGTGCAGTGCTGATTCCAGGCAGCTTCTACCTATTAAATTTCAACGACAAAGCTTTGGTCAATTCGAAGCTTGTGTAGAAGACACCTACCGATGATACAGCGGGACTGAACCCGAAATTGGGTGTTTATGAAGCGAACCTCTTAACCAAACGGCCATATCTGCGTCTATAAAAATAAATCCTGCATATTATTCCCTACCAACTTGAAAAAAGAACACAACTGCATCTACGACCATATTTTTTCTGCCGCGTCTAAATAAAAGATGGGATAATGCAGTTATGGCTTTATCGTCTGAGCATAGGTCTGTTAGAAATAACAGCCAACTCTCGCTCAAATAAGACTTAGCGCCTTGAAAGAGTAGAACATAGTAGCTAATGTAGTCCTAAGTATACTGCGCCTGAATAAAAGCGGTTCAGTCATCGCTGGATCGTCATTGCTCCTGCTATGACTAATGGCCAAATGTCCGCCAAATCACACTCTATAGCCTTATAAAGGGTGAGCACAATATAAATAGATGACCGTAGTCTTCGGTACATTGTGCTTGAATTAAAAGTAGGATAGTTATGGGTGAATCATATTTGATCATAACTTTACAGACCGAGGTTCAATCTGGTACTAAAACGCAACAACGTATGTTTGTCTTCATATTGCTTGTTTAGTCCCACATCTGTCCTGATTAAATAGACTTATGATCAAATTTATTCCAGCTATGGCCATCTATTCTTGATTTTTTTTTTCAGTTGCAATATAAACCAAATTACATTTTCAAGAACGTTGGGTTTGTTTAGGAAAGTGGACATTTGACTGCTATTTCTAGCACGTACAGGGATCATGTAAACGCTCTCTCTCTCTCTCTCTCTCTCTCTCTCTCTCTCTTGCTGTATAGTTACTTTTTCTCCATGCCGAATGTTGTCAGATATATACACAGTTCGACTAAATTTTTATGATGCTGAAAAGTATCAAAAGGCGATAAACAATTAAAAACTGCGCATCACTTGTTGAAACAAGTTGTATGCCTTGATGCGGATGGTGGATCACAGACAAAATAAGGTTCAATGTGGGATAATAAGCTAACACAATTGTTGGAACTGTGTAATAAACACGAAATTTCAAAAAAAAAAAAAAAGCAACATACAGATTTTTTTATTATTTGTCATAAGGGCAACGGGCGAATGAAAAGAGGGGGAAGATATAACACGTGACTAAAAAAAAAACAAAAAACAAGACATCCGAAAAGAAGTAAACAAGCAAAAAAGTAACGAAGCAGTCAAGCAAGAACAAGAACAAGAACAACAGAAATATATAAATATTAACAATAATAGTAACAACAACAATACCAACACTACAATTAAGTGTTGGTAACAATTACAATATCAATTACAATAAATAAAACAGAAATATTTATGGTATAAAAGATCTGTGTTAGTGTTAGATGAAACACAAGGGAGAAATAGCCAAATAACGAATTAATACGTGCCTTTGGAGCAAGGGAAATATATTTTGAATATTAATAAAAAAAGAAGAGCAAATAGAAAACCCTGAAATTGTTTTTGGAATTTCAATATTAGAATTTTTTGAATTTCAATATTAAAAGTAATAAAGGCGGCGAGCTGGCAGAAACGTTAGCACACCGGGCGAAATTCTTATCGGCATTTCGTCTGCCGTTACGTTCTGAGTTCAATTTCCGCCGAGGTCAACTTTGCCTTTCATCCTTTCGGGGTCGATAAATTAAGTACCAGTTACGCACTGGGATCGATGTAATCGACTTAATCCCTTTGTCTGTCCTTGTTTGTCCCCTCTGTGTTTAGCCCCTTGTGGGCAATAAAGAAATAAGAAACGTTAGCACGCCGGGCGAAATGCTTAGAGGTGTTTCGTCTGCCGTTACGTTCTCAGTTCAAATTCCGCCGATGTCGACTTTGCCTTTCATCCTTTCGGGGTCGATAAATTAAGTACCAGTTACACACTGGGGTCGATGTAATCGACTTGATCCCTTTGTCTGTTCTTGTTTGTCTCCTCTACGTTTAGCCCCTTGTGGGCAATAAAGTAATAAGAAACGTTATTATGCCGAGCGAAATGCTTAGCGGTATTTCGTCTGTCTATACGTTCTGAGGTCAAATTCCGCCGGGATCGATAAATTAAGTACCAGTTGTGTACTGGGGTCGATCTAATCGACTGACTCCCTCCTCCAAAATTTCGGGCCTGTGCCTAGAGTAGAAAAGAATATTTTAAAGGCAGCGAGCTGGGCGAAATCCTTAGTGGTATTTCGTATGCCGTTACGTTCTGAGTTTAAATTCCGCCGAGGTCGACTTTGCCTTTCGTTCTTTCGAGGTCGATAAATTAGGTACCAGTTGCATACTGGGGTGATCTAATCGAATGCCCCCTCCCCCCAAATTTCAGGCCTTGTGCCTCGAGTAGAAAAGAATCCTTAGTACGCCGGGCAAAATGTTTAGCGTTATTTCATTTGCCTTCACGTTCCGAGTTCAAATTCCGCCGAAGTCGACTTTGGCTTTCATCCTTTCGGAGTCGATGAAATGAGTGTCAGTTGTGCACTGGGGTCAATATAAACGACTTACCCCTTCTCCCTGAACTTGCTGGCTTTGTGCCAATAGTATTAGAAGTAATAATTCTTCTCTGTTGTTGTTGTTGTTGTCGTTGTTATTTAGCCCCAAATCCATCCTCTATGCAGAGGCATATATCAAAATATTTCAGACACAAACACCTTTCTTATATTCAGACAATGCAATTGCCAGAGTTGTGGGAACGACGGACAGATTGGTTTGCGGTAATCGCTCCGGCTCTCTTGTCTCTGTGTTCGAACCCCTCCTAGGTTAGCTTTGTCAGACATCTTTGAAGGTCTTTCTATCACTTTTTATTTCTGTCTTTGTCTTTTTATGGAAGAAATCGACAGTGATGTCGATCTCTCCCAGAAAATGGTCCGGTCTGGACAGGGATGGGTTCTGCCAAGCATTAAAATACTCAAGATACGCTGTATGTCACGACAGCACCATTCAAGTCCATCAAGGAGTTAAGGACTCAAGGAAAGGTATCAGAATCTCTATCGAAATTCTGTCCTCTTTTTAAAAATACTCTTTTAAGGCTTCTCGTACCCTTGCAATTTCTGCGCTTTTACAAGTGTAATTTTTAAAATATGGAAACAGCAAAGGTAGAAATAAAATGGTTATTTTTTCATCTTTTTCTTTGTATCTCAAAGATCTTAAGCATATGACTCGGAGTTCACTAGCACGTAGCACTCTGAGTGACTTCTTGAGTTGTCAGTCACTTAAGCTGGCTCTGATGACAGAGCAGTCATGGGAAAACTGCGACCTACGGGACTTTCTGAATAGCACGCTTAATGAAAAATTATCTTGAAACACTATTTTCTTCGTTTCATATATGCTTTTGCATATGTTGTGCGTATATATTTTTTTAAATGCCCTTTCGTGTTTAAAGATTAATACACTGTTCCCATCTCAAAGGTGTTTCCAGTGTACTCTTTTTTTTATCATTGCCAGCTCTTGCAACTCCTCTACTAGAGGAAGCTAAGTTTAGGAAATATTGCTAACGCAACAAATTTTGGAA
>NC_142932.1:46170739-46205739 GCF_046866305.1 Octopus bimaculoides | reverse complement strand
TTTTCTTTTCTATGTAATGAATTGTGGACCATGTAAATTTTAAAATGCAAAAATAAGAAAAATGGAAAAATAAGAGTGACTATTTATTCTATGAGAGCTTTGTATTAAGCCTATAAAATTGTGCGTAAAGTATATAAAGTGTATATATAAAGTGAATTGAATAATCATCGCATTCCAATTTCCTTTACTCTTCAATGAGTAGCAAATAAGTGACTATCTTTTGATACAGACACAACATAGGCTACATTTTCAGGGTTTTTTGGATGAAGTTTTCAGATATAACCCAGTAGGTTTACCATTAAATCCGTGAAATATTAACGGGTCCCGCTAGTTATGATTATTGTACGTAAGCTATATTTCCTGATCCTGCATGTCACATGTTACCAATATTAGAACAGCATACGGTTGTAATATAAGAATGAATTCGTTTTTATCGTTTTAGTCGTTTTGACGTTCATAGCTGACGACGAGAAAGAACGCGGAAGCGCATGAGTCTAACGATCCAATGACGTCATTCACGGTCTAATGTGTTTTCATACATATTGTCCAGGAGGATAATTTCCGCAGCGAAATCCCCCCCACCGCATTTTCCGAGTGTCCTCGAACGAGTTAAATATTACTTTACACGATCATATTTTACTCAGCGCTGATTGGTGCGACTGTATTTAATTCTAGCTTGACCAAGCTTTACGCAGATAGGTGATGTACCATATGCCGTTCTAATGTAAGAATGCATTCATTTTTATTGGGTTGTTCTTCACAGATTGTGTGCTCGCAGCTGACGACACGAATGCAGAAACGCATTTGTTTTACGACCCATTAACGTCATTCACAGCCCAAAGTCTTTTCACGCATGTCATCCGGGAAGAGAATTTTTTCCCGGGGCTATTTCAGCAGTAGACGTTCTCCCCACGTCCGAGTGTGCACAAGCGTATTAATACAACTTTACACGAATAATTTATCTTTCTACTATATCATTTTCTCTATTTTTTTGGCATATGAATTAAAAGAAAATTTTTATTATTTTCTATCTTCATCAGTAACTTGATTTTCTATGGGGTTTTTTCTTAGGTATAGACATTCTTATATCAGAATTTTTGACACAGTATCCATGTTTATTTCTGACTACAACAGCTGTTCCTCAGTGCTTATTTGAATTTCTTCCGAGTCTTTATGTTCTTCATTCAAATACCATTGAGGTAAACTTTGCTTTCATCCTTTCATGGACGATAAAATACCAGTCTGCTACTTGGGTCAATATAATCAATTTGCTGGCCTTGAGGTAAAATTAGAAATAATAATAATAATAATAATAATAATAATAATAATAATAATTATTATTATTATTATTATTATTATTATTATTATTTTATTATTATTATTATTATTATTATTATTATTATTATTATTATTATTATTATTATAATTATTTTTATTTTTATTATTATTATTAGTATTATTTTTATTATTTTTATTATTATTATAATTATTATTATTATTATTATTATTATTATTATTAGCAAAAAAAAGAAGAGTTCCATTGTCATCAAGCGAATGATATTTCGACATCTTGTGTGTCTTCCACAGGTTCAAAAAATAAACGTGTCAATCTACTCCATATTGGGTAATATTTATAGGATTGAGGTAACTCCTCCAGAAGATATAGAAGCAAACCTGCGGTAAACACACGAGATGTCGAAATATCGTTCACTTGATGACAATGGCACTCTTCTTTTTTTTTTATTCTATTATTATCATTATTGTTATTATTATTATTGCCTTTGCACAGCTTCTAACGCTAGAGATGTACTACGGTGTCAGCTGTTCACTACCAGTGAACTAAGGTAATTATTATTATTATTATTTATTATTATTATTATTATTATTATTATTATTATTATTATTATTACTTTACGTTCTGAGTTCAAATTCTGCCGAGATCGACTTTGCCTTTCATCCTTTCAGGGTCGAATAAATAAGTACCAGTCACGCATTGGGGGTTGATGTAACCGTCTTAATCCCTTTCCTCAAATTTGAGGCCTTGTGCTTCCCGTAAAAAGGACTATTATTGTTGTTGCTGTTGTTGTTGGTAGTAGTTGCTGCTGCTGCTGCTGTTGTTGTAGAAGAAGAAGTGACTAGATTAGTGAATTGGTTAAATGAGAATTGATGGTTAATGCGTGCAATTATTAGAAACACGGTATGAATCTCACGAAAATGAAAAAAACGTTAGAACAGAATTTATAATTTTTAGGAAGGACTTAGTAATAAAGAGCAGCCGGATAGAGGAGAAGTTAGCTAATCAGTTAGAAGAGGCAAAAAAAAAAATCAAAAACTATTTTCACACACAACATATTTGCAACAAGAGCGAGCCCTTGAGCATTTCCAAGGCTGCATTATTCCATTCTAGTGTGTATGCTCTAAAACACCAGGGAGAGTAAAATTCTTTGATACCCCGCGGATGGAAAAGCACAGCATAGCAGTAAATTCATACTTTGGATGTGTAAAGGACCGTGGACATTTACCAAACAGTTTGCAAGAATGAAGGACTAGACATGGAGGATTTGGATGTCTACTGGCATGATCTGCCACTATTCATGTTGGATGTCACACTGTACTGTGAAAATAACATTTCAGAAGTAATAAATGCGTTAGGCAAACATGTATATGCCTTGCGTATAATGTGGTCCCACCTAATTTCTGTTCTGTTTATTTAAATGTTTAATGTTGTTGTCAGTTATTTATTTATTTATTATTTGTAATTTACTACTACTACTACTACTACTACTACTACTACTACTACTACTACTACTGTAGCTGCTGCTGCTGCTGCTGCTACTACTAGTATTGAGTGAGAGAGCAATGCATGACATCCAAGTGAAACTGGGGTACAAATAAACGAACCCCAATATACCCATCATGACTACCAGTCTGATAAGGGTACACCAGGCTCGTGCATCACAACCACATGTGCGCATTGACCTTGCAGATGGGGCCCAGTTAGAATTTTCTTCAGGTAAAGTAGCCGATCCCGCTTAAAAGGTCCCAGAATAAAGGTTGAACGAAACACCCATGTTTCGAGAGATGAATTATTCAAACCCCGAAGGATTCCTCCCAAAACATGGCTATGATGCTCCCAAACTCTTTTTTTTTTCTCTCTCTCTCTCTCTTTACTCTTTTTACTTGTTTCAGTCATTTTGACTGCGGCCATGCTGGAGCACTGCCTTTAGTCGAACGCAAATCAACCCCAGGACTTATTCTTTGTAAGCCCAGTACTTATTCTATCGGTCTCTTTTGCCGAACCGCTAAGTTACGGGGACGTAAACACCAGCATTGGTTGTCAAGCGATGTTGGGGGGACAAACACAGACACACAAACACACATACACACACACACATATATATATATATATATATATATATATATATATATATATATATATATATATATATATATATATATATATATATATACATATATACGACGGGCTTCTTTCAGTTTCCGTCTACCAAATCCACTTACAAGTCCTTGGTCGGCCCGAGGCTATAGTAGAAGACACTTGCCCAAGGTGCCACGCAGTGGGACTGAACCCTAAACCATGTGGTTGGTAAGCAAGCTACTTACCACACAGCCACTCCTGCAAATACTTATTATTATTATTATTATTATTATTATTATTATTATCACTATTATTATTATTATTATTATTATTATCATTATTATTATTATCATTGTCATTAAGGTGGCGAGCTGGCAGAATCGCTAGCACGCCAGACAAAATGCTTAACGGCATTTCATCTGTCTTGACGTTCTTTGTTCAAATTCCGCTGAGGTCAACTTTGCCTTTTTTTTATCCTTTCGGGGTCGATAAATTAGGTACTAATGAAACACTGGCGTCGATATAATCGACTTTACCCCTCCACCGCCAAAACGTTTCAGGCTCTGTGCCTTTAAAAAATGTTTGTGTTATCATTATTACAACGTCTTTTACTTTCACTTTTACTTTCACTTTTACGCCACCATAGCATAAAGAAAATAATTTTATTATTATCCTCATCTTCATCATCACCATCATCATTATTAATTTATTCTTATTAAAAATCTTGGCATTTAAAAGAAACACTATTACTTTTATCGTTTCCCCTCCTCTTCACCATCTTCATCATCATTACCATCATTACTGTCCTCCTCCTGCTCCTCCTCCTCATCATCATCATTATCATTGACATCATCGTCACCACTACCATCAACACCACCATCACAATCGGCATAATCATCATCATCATCATCATCATCATCACAATCATCATTATCATCATCATCATCAGCATCATCACAATCATCATCATCATCATCATCATAATCATGATCAGCATCATCATCATCATCATCATCACCATCACTATCATCATCATCATCATAATCACAATCATCATCATCATCACCATCATCATCATCATCATCATCATCGTCATAATCATAATCATCATCATCATCATCATCATCATCATCATCATCACCATCACCACCACCACCACCACCACCACCATCCTTATTATTCTTATTAATATTATTATTATTAGTCGTATCAATCAATATATTATTTTTTATTTATCTTTTTTTTATTTTTATGTAATACCATTTAATGTGTCAATATCCTTCTGTCTGCAAGTTGGGCTTTCTTTAAAAATTCTCTATCTATATCACCAGAGACTGATTCATTTATCAAATATGTATTTGCAAGCAGCTGTCACTGAAATGGGTTTCCAAAATTAGTCATTCTGCTGTAATTTTATTTGAATTGCAAAATAAAATACTGTTTCTTTTTCCATTTATTTAGATATCTATTTATTTTTTTTTCCATTTTGAACAAAGTGTCAAATGTCTTCATTCAATTACATTTGTTTATATATTTAATACATACATATATACATATAGTTTTCTGTACGCTTGTTATGTTCATGTAAGTGTGAATATATATATATATATATATATATATATATATATATATATAGAGAGAGAGAGAGAGAGACGTATATATGTATACATATATATAAACAGATTTATATATAAATGCACACATACATATATTTATATATAAATGTATATATATATATATATGTATGCACATATACACATACTTACATTTATGCATGTATGTATGTGCGTGCGTGTGTGTACATATATATATATATATATATATATATATATATATATATATACTGAGACACACACAGATACATATATATTTATCTGATTATCTATCGTGTTTGTTTAATCATTTTGTGTTTTATTTTCCCATTATTATAATTTAATTTATATCATTATATTTTCTCTTCTCACAACATTCTTGAAATCAGTAATACTTTCTTAATTCAATAAATCTGCTCCCACAACTGCCACAAAGACAATCCTACACTACCACCTACTACCCGTAGCACCACCAATCCCACCCCTATCATCACCATGACCACCACTAACGCTGTAACCCATATCACAAGTAACCTTAACACGTCTTCACTGACCCTCTCATTATCTTTGCTCATCACCTAATGCACCAGCCATCCCACCATCACAGCAAACGAGCATCAATGTCTGCCAACAACAGCCTATCGCTACAATTATCTCTTTTCATCACCCACAATTCACTATGATTATCAGGCAAATGCGGCTGGATTGAGGGTGCCCCTATACCAACAATGACCAAAATGTGACTTGCAGGCCACTTGTACCTCTGAGAGCTAATTTATATGGCTTGCAGGAAGATATTGCGTTTCACTTATACTTTCCTCAGAATACTATACTCTAGAGGAGATATGAAGGACACACGTGCATACAAGAATATGTACATGTATGTGATGATTTGGATATATATATATATATATATATATACATACACGCGCACACACACACACACACACACACACACACACGCACACACACACACACACACACACACACACACACATATACATATGTATATATGTATGTATGTATGTATGTATGTATGTATGTATAAATGTTTTTGCATAACATACTTAATACAGTCACAATATTTGACGAAAAATTATTTATCATATAAAAATGTCTTTCAAAAATTATTTTTAAAAGTCTTTTAAAAACAAAACAGAATGACACGAAACTTTTGGAAGGAAGTCTTCATATTGAGTGAGCAAGCACTTTCGTTGTTAAGGTTTTCAAACACACGTCATATAGAGTCATTTGTATAGAGGGAATCGGTTTTTAGTAGTGTTGTTGATTATTTCCAGTTTAGTTTTGAGTGATCAAACAATATTTCGACTTTTCCATTTGCATAAATGTCTGGATATTTACTACATAAAACATTTTAATAGATGAATGTTTCATTTATTGTGTATGTACTCTAACGTGGTGTATTACGTTTGATCCTTTTTGATCAGTATAATTCACATTGCATTCTGGGCATGTAATGCAGTAAAGGAGATATTTTTAGTGATCTATATTCGCGTTAACCTGCAATTCTTTTCTATTCTTGAATCCTTTGATTGTTCTCCGTTCAGTTGTTTCACACGTCCCACAACGAAGCTTTCTGCAGTTTGCTACCTGCATTATTTCTTTTTCTAATGTGAATTTCGCCCTTGTTAAGCGTCTAATTAAGATTTGGAAATTGCCTACAGCTGTAGACAATTTGTTATTCTTTAATTATTTTCTAGGATTTAATGTGTGTTGTTGGATTGGAATGCATTGTATGATCGAATGTAAGAATTAGTGATTCATCATAGGGGTTTCTTCGTTAGACAAAGATTGGGGTTGCTTTTGCGTTGATTATAGCATGATTTACTTAGATTTAGGTGGTATTTTTCTTTCCCTCGTTTATTTTTGTATTTAACTAATGAGCGCATATGTTTTGCCATATTAAACAGGATGTTTTCTCACGTGGGATGGGTAGCAATATCGAAAATCTAAATATCGGTGTGTGTCCGTATTCTTGCAGTAGAAATTATAACTGTCTCATTTTCCTTAGTTACCAGAAGGTTCAAGAAACGAAATATCTTTTCCATTGTTATCTGTATCGATCCACGAATGCTATTTATTAATTTAAGGAATCTTGTAAGGTTTTCTGTACCTCTGCTCCAAAATATGCTTTATCATAGTTAACTGACTCAATTGACGAATGCTATTTATTAATTTAAGGAATCTTATAAGGTCTTCCTTACTTCTATTCTAAAATATTGAGTCACCGAGGAGGATTTTCCAGACTCCTTTTAAATATCATTGGAAATGTTAATGAAAAAGTAAAGATATTTCCTTCAAGGAATTCTATTACTAGAGCTGCGAACGTTTGTGTGACTTTCGTCACCATTGCCGTACCTCGTATTTAAAAGCTATATTGGTTATCAAAAAAGTAGTTATTTTCTAGTACCAAGAACTAATCCTTCAAGTATAATTCTTTTTAATCGGTCCTGAGTTCTGCGTGGATATTTATCTAAACAAAATTTTACTGCTTCTAATCTTAATCCACGAGAAATGTTTGTGTAGAGTTTACTTACGTGAAAACTTTTCAGGACCATCTTTATACTCACCCTTTTAAGAACACAGAGACACAAACACACACACACACACACACACACACACACACACACACACACACACACACACACACACACACACACACACACACACACACACACACATATATATATATATATATATATATATATGTCTCTCTCTCTCTCTCTACACACACACAGACGCACATACACTGCAACGAAAGACCACAATTATCCCTACTGCTTTTATTAGAAATCGTACCGTGTCGTGTTATCTTCATAAGTTTCACCATCATAAACAAACAAACAAATAATAATAATAATAATAATAATAATAATAATAATAATAATAATAATAATAATGATAATAATAATGAACGTCAAATCTACTAATAATAATTGCAACCATACTATTATTATCATTTTTGTAATCATAGGCAACCCTACTACATCATTATTGTAATCATAACCCTACACATTAACCAATATGTTATTCTGCTAATAGGTGCAGGTGTGGCTGTGTGGTTAAGAAACTTGTTTCCCAGCTATGTTGTCTTGGGTTCAGTTTCGCAGCGCAGCGTCGTGGGGAAGTGTTTTCCTCTTTAGCCTCCGGCCAAAGCCTTGTAAGTGGATTTGATGAACGGAAACCGAAAGGTGCACGTCATGTATGTGTGTGCTTGCGTATATGTATGTATGTATGTATGTATGTATGTATGTATGTATGTATGTATGTATGCATGTATGTATGTATGTATATGCACATGTATATATGTAGGCATCTTGGAGTCTTTATATTCATGTTGTGTCCCCAATACCGTTTGACAACCGGTGTTGGCTTGTTTACGTCCTCTGAACTTAGCCGTCCGGCCAAAAGACCAATAGAATAAATACCCGGCTTTCAATATATATATATATATATATATATATATATATAAGTGAAAATAAATACTGGGGTCGATTTGTGCAACTAAGCCCTTCAAAGTGACGCTCCAGTATGGTCGCAGTCCAATGACAGAAACAAGTAAAAGAGAAAAGAAAGATACCAACAATATTATTACTACCATCAATACAAACAACCACTACTACTGCAACCAAAATTAGTCACCACCACCACTACAACGATTCCTACTACAACACCACTTCCACAACGATCGCAAATCGCCTGCATTAACTTGTATCCAGGTAGTTAATCTGTAGCGAGTGACTGAGATTTTCTGTCTTGATGGATGCGAAGGATGCTGGTGCCTGAGGTGGCGGTTCAAGCCAAGGTTGGTATAGAAGAGCTGAGGGCATTTATAGCAGGGAAGGGTTGGAGGAAGGCGAGGAATTGCAAGTCGCTCTTGGCATCTTCAACGTCTCACCTCTGCCTCTTGACATCTGTTATATTCCATCTGGTCCGTTCCCTCGATGATGACATGTCTCCACTTTGGGCGCAACCTTCACAATTACAACTAGCTGTACCACCACCAAAACTAACAACACCTGACATCATAAAAAAGAGTAACAACCACATTCACCACCAGGCATCACAACTAACATCATTACGATTCGACATCACTGTCACACAGGGCCGGCGCTAGGAAGTAGAGAATTGTCAGTGGGGCCTCTACTCTTAAAAGGTGAATGATCGATGTGTTATGTTACGTGTAGTACGCCAGTCCCAACCAAAAAACGTTGAGGGCTTTGACGTTCCACCATTAGCCGCAATGATATACTATACATTGAAAGCTACATGCAACAGAACCATTATTATCGACACCAAAACTACCATTGCCAACACCATCACCACCACTGCCAAAACCACTACTACTGCAATCATCAAAAAACCACCACCAATTGCAACAACACCACTAAAACCATTACAACAACTGACACGAGCATTATCGCTGCTCAAACCACTACCACCAAAACTACTACCACCAAAACCACCATTACTGCAACCAACACCAACACCAACACCACTTGCAACAGCACCTCCAGAAGCACTACTACAACCAACACAAGCATCATTATAACCAAAACAATCACTACCACAACCACCTTCGCCAAAACCATTTCTCCCATGACTATCACCGCCAAAATTACCACTATCACAACTAACACTACCAAAACCACTAGAACCACAACTGCCATCAAGCTACAACCAACACAAACATCATCACTGTCAAAACCACCACCACTACCACCATACCACAACCGTCACCGCCAAAACTATAATTACTACAACTACAACCACTACTAATCCCACCACTGCTTGCTTGCAACAACACCACTACTAACAAAACCACCATCGCAACTGCAGCCACTACAAGCACTACTGCCACTGAAGCTACCGCAACCGAAATTAACGCCAGATACCACTCCAAATAGCACCGCTATCATCGAAACCACCACTACCACAACCTCCTCTATACACCACCACCACCACTACCACAACCTCCTCTATACACCACCACAACCACCTCCATCATCACCACCACCATCACCACTACCACTCCCACAAGCAACGTCCCCACAACCCAAACCAGTACTCCCACAACACTGTGCCTTCCACCACGTGCCACCACATGACACTATCCACCACCTTCAGCTCTTTATTAAAAGCTGATTGCTTGTTTTCCTTTAAATTTGTCTATAAAAATTCAAAAGGGGAAACAAAAAGTAAAATTTACAAAAGACACACGAAAAAAACAAAAAAACAAACAAATAACGCAAAACAAAAACCGAAAATAAAGAGGATAAAAAGGAAAGGGGCTTTCGTTACTTAAGTTATATCAAAAACATACAAAAAAAGCAAACAACTCCTCCTCCCCCCCCACAAAAATATTACAAGTCAACAAAAAAGCGTAAGCAATTAAACAAAAGGGAAAATGTCACACGAAACAAAAATATATAAGAAACAAAGAAGGAGGAGGGGGTAAAAGGGGTGATCGCTGTAATTGTAAGTGAGTAATTGCTTATAAGCTAAGTGCAATGTATGGAAGCTAATTCATCCATGAGTAAGTTCTTTGCTAGAAGCTGCCACCATATAAATAAAATAGAGACATCAACGAGGACACCGACGCCGCCAACTACTTCCACTTAAAACAACAACAACAACAGCAGCAGCAGCAGCAGCAGCGAAAGTAACAAAAGGGATAATGATGTTGTTGATAATGAAAATAATGATATATATATTATTTATTTATTTCTCACTTATAAAGGCATCAAAAATAAAATAAATACATCTATATATATATATGTATGTACGTATGTATATATATATACATATATGTATATGTATATATGTATATATATATATATATATATATATATATATATATATATATATATATATATATATATGTATATATATATATATATATATATATATATATATATATATATATATATATATGTATATGTATATGTATATATATATATATATATATATATATATATATATATATATATATATATGTATATATATATATATATATATATATATATGTATATGTATATGTATATATATATATATATGTATATGTATATGTATATATATATATATATATATATATATATATATATATATATATATATATTTGTATGTATATATATATATATATACATACATACATGTATGTGTGTGTATTTACATAGATATATTTACATAACACACACACACACATAAATGTATGTTTATATGTATATATAGTTATATACACACATTTATAAACATATACATACAAACATACGTACATGTATGTATGTATGTATGTATGTATGTACGTATGTATGTATGTATGTGTGTGTGTACATACATACATACATACATACATATGTACATACATACATGCATATATACATAGCATAAAACGTTTTTGTTCAATAGATAGAAAATTTTTTTAAACAAACAAACAGGATGAGTGAGATGAAGGGGAGGAATAGAGACAGTAAAGAAGAAGGAAAAGAAAACATGAACGATAACAATGACGATACGAATGATGATGATGATGATGATGATGATGATGATGACAAATCTGATCGTTATAATAATAATAATAATAATAATAATAATAATAATAATAATAATAATAATAATAATAATAATAATAATATAAAGAGCTAATTAAATTAAGGTAGTAAATGAAAGAACTGTCAAACGACTTCGTTTGCTAGGGGGTCGCCATTATCAATCAAACAACAAATATGATGTAAATTGGAGAAAATATATTGCTTTTTTTATTTTTATTAAAACTATATAGGTTTTAATGATTTATTAAATTGTCTTTTTGTGAGTGTAAATAATAACGCAAATGGTTTGCGCACACACATATATAAAAACCAAAAAACATAAATAAATAAATAAATATCACATACATAAATATAATTATATACACGCATGGAGAGAGAGAGAGAGAGAGAGAGGCGGGGGGAGTGAATGGCGGCAGTGGGGAACATACGATATACATACTCTCACATATACGACTCTTTCATACATATGAAATAATGAATTTATGTTATTTTATGTACAAATAACTCGTGTGTGTGTGTGTGTGTGTGTGTGTGTGTGTATACACAAGTACGTTTGTACATACATGTGTGTGTATGTCTACGTATTCTTTTATTCTTTTACTTGTTTCAGCCATTTGACTGCAGCCATGCTGGAGCACCGCCTTGAAAGGTCTTAGTCGAATGAATCGACCGCAGGACTTATTTTTCAAGCCCAGTATTTAGTCTATCGGTCTTCTTGCCGAACTGCTAAGTTACGGTGACGTAAACACACCAACATCGGTTGTCATGCGGTGATGAGGGAACAAACACAGGCACGAACACACACACACACATGTACTTACGACGGGCTTCTTTCAGTTTCCATCTGCCAAATCTACTTACAGGGCTTTGGTCAGCTCGAGGTTATGGTAGGAGACACTTGCCCAAGGTGCTGCGCATGTATGTATGTATATATGTATGTGCGTATGTATATATGTATGTATACATGTCTGTATTTACATATGTATGCATATATGTATGTATGTTCGTATGAACGTATGTATGAATGTGTGTTTATGAATGTGTGTGTGGGTAGGGTATTATATATATATGCATGTGCATGTATGTGTGTACGTGTACGTTGTGTATGTATGTATGTATGTATGTATTATGTATGTACTTATGTATGTATCTACGTATGTATAGTTCGTTTTTATCTGAAGCTTATATTTAAGAAAAATCTAATGTTAAACTGAAAACATTCCTTAATTTTTAATTGAGTTCATGTAAACCTTTTACAAAGAAACGTCGATAGTAACTTCGAAGTTTCTACTTCCTCGCTGCCATCAGCCTGATGAGTGGCTGGTCAGTAGAAACTTTGAGATCACTCTCAATCTTGATCTTATTAAAATATTTATATGCAAGCATGGCTGTGTTGTAAGAAGCTTGCTTCCCAACCACATGATTCCGAGTTCAGTCCCACGGTATGGCACCTTAGGCAAGAAGTGTTTTCTACTATAGCCTCGGGCTGACCAAAGCCATGTGAGTGGATTTAGAAGACGGAAACTGAAAGAAGCCCGTCGACTATATATAAATATATATATACACATACATATATATATATATTAATAGCTATCGCCAAACTAACATGGCAGTCCAGAAAAATATGACAAATGCTGCCGTTGATTAGCTACAAGAGGCCATCGCCTCTAGCTAGTTATGTGACACACGAACCTGTGTCCATTACAGCCTTCGAACAGGGGATGTCATCGTTCGAAGGTCATTGTTGTAATGGACACAGGTTTGTGTGTCACATAGTAAGCTAGAGGCGATGGCCTCTTGGTGCTAATCAACGGCAGCATTCGTCCTATTTTTCTGGACTGCCATGTTAGCTTGACGATAACTATTAATACCCAATACTGCTCCCGTAGTCTCCTTTAGAGAGATTTAGAAATAATAATAATAATAATAGGAAAAAAATGCTTCCTAATTGATGCATCAATACCAGCAGATGACAACGTTTCCCTAAAAGAAATGGAAAATCTTTCAAAATACAAAGACCTGGAAATAGAAGTAACTCAAATGAGGAATCTAAAAACAGAAACAATTCCTATCATAGGAGGTGCCTTTGGTATAATAAAAAATATTCAGACAAATACATCGCAAAAACACCAGGACTTGCAAATATATATAACATACAGAAAATTGCACTATTGGGCACTGCACACATCCTACGCAAAACACTTTCAATACAGTAACCATAAGAGCATCATAGCAAACCACAGCACATACCCAAGGCGCACAGAGCTGCGCTCGGTAGTGAAGTGAAAGCACGTTATAAAAATAAAACTACTGAACAGTAATAATAATAATAATAATAATAATAATAAGAACTACTAGGCCGACATATTAAAGAACGGCAGCTCCCCATTATGTCGTATATGCCAACAACAAAATGAGACCATCGATCATGTTGTCTCCATGTGCAGTCTGCTTGCGCCTACAGAGTATCTCAACAGGCATGATAGAGCTGCACAATATATTCACTGGGTAATATGCAAAAACCTGGACTTGCCCCATGATAAAAACTGGTGGGAACACAAACCACCCCCAGTACTTGAAAATGATCACATTGCACTCCTCTGGAACTTCACCATTCAAACTGACAGAAAGATAGACGCAAATAGGCCAGACATCATACTGAAAGACTTCAGACAAAAATCATGCCTCCTCATTGATATGACTGTCCCAATCGATATAAACGTATCTGTCAAGACCTACCAAAAACTGAGCAAATATAAAGATCTTGAAATAGAAATTAGCAAAATGTGGAATCTGAAGACGAAAACAATACCTATTGTCATAGGTGCCCTGGGAATGACAGCGAAACGGGCTGATTACTACCTAGATCAGATTCCAGGAAACCCCAAAATGGCTGAAGTTCAAAAAATAGTGCTCATGGGAACTGCCCATATCCTACGTAAAATACTGTCTATGTGATCTCAAATTTTAAAGCAAACATAATTTTCTTATGGTTTCTTAAACATTCTCTAGAACAATACTATGTACAAATCCAAATATATGGTACCCTAGGCATAACACCTACATGAACTTCTAACTTGTTGTATCTTGAGGTCTCTGGGTGAGACTTGGATCCAACTCGCACAAATGCAAAACAAAAGTCAAACATAAAATAATAATAATAATAATAATAATAATAATAATAATAATAATAATAAGAAGAACGCATTCAACACCAAATTAAGCTGCTTAGATCTGACATAGAATGTTTGAAAAACCTTAAATTTGACAAGAGTATCAAACCTACAAAGACCCAAAAACTAAAGAAAAAATATAACATGAAAACCATAGTTGACATTGATGCCACCATAGAAACCATCAAGCAAAAGGTATGTGCTAAAGCTGCCCGCATAGCAAGGTATGAAAAGCGTGTTAAATTCTTCCGAGATAATAACATGTTCAAAAATAACCCCAAAAATTTCTACAGGAAGATAGGGAAAACACCAGTAACAATAAAGTCTGTCCCATCAAAAGAAGAAGTGCAAGAATTTTGGAATAAAATCTGGGCAGAAGATAAAACACACAATGAAAAGGCCCCTTGGATTGATAGAATAGCTACAGACCTAGACTCCTTAGAGGAGCAAAAGTGGGAGGGGGTCAGGGTAGAAGATATAAGATCTGCTCTCAGGAGGTCAAGCAAATGGAAGTCTCCAGGAAAGGATAAAATTCCTAACTTCTGGTTGAATGCCTTCCCAGAAAGCCATGAACTGCTAACAAAACTTTACAACGATGTTTTGCAAAATCCTAGTTTGATGCCCTCTTGGCTAGTTAATGGTTTAACATTCCTGCTTCCAAAAAATGAGAAAACAAACGAACCAAAAAATTATCGCCCCATAACCTGCTTAACAACAATGTATAAGACGCTAACATCTGTCCTAACCGAGTACACCTATAGTTTTTTAATAGAAAGTAGCATATTCCCTAATGAGCAAAAGGGATGTAAACGTGGATCTTATGGTTGTAAAGATCAGCTACTCATCAATAAGATGATCTTAGAAGATTGTCACAAGCGACACAAAAACTTGTCAATAGCCTGGATAGACTATAAAAAGGCCTTTGATAGCCTACCACATAGCTGGATTAGGAAATGTCTGGAAATGTATAAAATAGCTCCTACTCTGCGAAACTTTTTATCTGTAAGTATGAGATCATGGAGAACCACACTGATGTTGAACAATGACAATGAATCTCTAAATGCTGGAGATGTAAGAATTTCATGTGGCATTTTCCAGGGTGACTCACTATCACCACTCCTCTTCTGTCTAGCCCTAATACCGCTCTCAAAATTGCTCAATGATGCACAGTATGGTTATAAAATATTTGATAAAAATATAAATCATCTCATTTACATGGATGATTTAAAGCTCTTTGCAAAAAATGACCAACAACTCAAAGGCCTACTAGCGATTGTTAAACAATTCAGTGATGACATCAGGATGCAATTTGGCCTTGATAAATGTGCAAAAGCTATCTTTATCAAAGGAAAAATGACAAATACATCTAATGTGAACCTTGACCAGCAAAATGTCATAAAAGAGTTAGAACCAGCGGAGAGCTACAAATACCTAGGGGTAATTGAAGGGGACAATATCAAGCACTCAGTGATGAGGGAAAGGATCAGAAGAGAATGTTATCGCAGGGTGAGAGCAATACTGAAGACAGAGCTGAACGCGAGAAACAGGATCGAAGCGATCAATGCTCTAGCCATACCAGTCGTGACTTACAGTTTCAACATCGTTAACTGGTCAATTACTGAAATATGTAATGTTGACAGAAAAATACGAAAACTGTTGACAATGCATAGAATGCACCACCCTAAGGCAGATATAGAACGTCTTTATCTGCCAAGAAAAGAGGGAGGTCGAGGACTACTACAGCTGGCATTATCAATGAAGGTAGCCACAATTGGCCTAGACACCTATATGAAAAACTCTGAGGACTGGATGCTAAAACTTGTCTTAAAATATGAAAGCAAGAAAGCATCTTACTCAGTAACAAAACAGGCAAAGGAATATCTAAGTGAATTCCAATTGCAACAAATTCAAGAATTAGACGAACTAGAAACACCTACAGAAAAAGCTAAGCGCTTGAAAACCCGTGCTAAAATTGCTGCCTTAGCTATTATGACTGAAAAATGGCATGGAAAACCTCTCAATGGCAAATACCCAAAGAGAGCGAATAATGCAGATATTGACAAAGCCCTTACCCACCAATGGTTAATGGCCTCTGGATTGAAATCAGAAACAGAGGGGTTTATCATAGCAGCCCAAGATCAATGCCTACCTACAAAGAACTACCAGGCCAACATATTAAAGAACGGCAGCTCCCCATTATGTCGTATATGCCAACAACAAAATGAGACCATCGATCATGTTGTCTCCATGTGCAGTCTGCTTGCGCCTACAGAGTATCTCAACAGGCATGATAGAGCTGCACAATATATTCACTGGGTAATATGCAAAAACCTGGACTTGCCCCATGATAAAAACTGGTGGGAACACAAACCACCCCCAGTACTTGAAAATGATCACATTGCACTCCTCTGGAACTTCACCATTCAAACTGACAGAAAGATAGACGCAAATAGGCCAGACATCATACTGAAAGACTTCAGACAAAAATCATGCCTCCTCATTGATATGACTGTCCCAATTGATATAAACGTATCTGTCAAGACCTACCAAAAACTGAGCAAATATAAAGATCTTGAAATAGAAATTAGCAAAATGTGGAATCTGAAGACGAAAACAATACCTATTGTCATAGGTGCCCTGGGAATGACAGCGAAACGGGCTGATTACTACCTAGCTCAGATACCAGGAAACCCCAAAATGGCTGAAGTCCAAAAGATAGTGCTCATGGGAACTGCCCATATCCTACGTAAAATACTGTCTATGTGATCTCAAATTTTAAAGCAAACATAATTTTCTTATGGTTTCTTAAACATTCACTTGAACAAAACTGTACAAATCCAAATATATGGTACCCTAGGCATAACACCTACATGAACTTCTAACTTGTTGTCTCTTGAGGTCTCTGGGTGAGACTTGGATCCAACTTGTACAAATGCAAAACAAAAGTCAAACATAAAATAATAATAATAATAATAATATATGTTTGTGTGTGTGTGTGTGTGTGTGTGTATTTATGTATGTATATCTATCAAAGAGTGTGTGTTGTTCTGTCTGTTTGTCCCCCACCCCATCACCGCTTGATAACTGGTGTTTGTGTGTTTGTATCCCCGTAACGTAGCAGTTTAGCAAAAGAGACCGATAGAATAAGCACCAGGCTTTAAAAAGTAGTACTGGAGTCGATTCATTCGACTAAAAGACTACAAGGCGGTGCCCCAGCATGGCCACAGCCTAATGACCGAAACAAGTAAAAGGTCAAAGATAAAAATTTTTAAAAAATGCAGTGGCCGTGTGGTAAGTAGCTTGCTTCCGAACCACATGGTTCCGGGTTCAGTCTCACTGCGTGGCACCTTGGGCAAGTGTCTTCTACTATAGCCTACTATAATCCCCGTAACCTAGTGGTTCGGCAAAAAAGACCGATAAAATAAGTACTAGGCTTACAAAGAGTAAGTCCTGGGGTCGATTTGCTCGACTAAAGGCGGTGCTCCAGCATGGCCGCAGTCAAATGACTGAAACAAGTAAAAGAGTACATACATATAAGTATGTGTATATATGTGTGCATGTGTGCGTATGTGTGTGTGCATGTGTACGTGTGAATGTAGACACATACACACACACAGAAGTAAGTAAACAAACTAAAGTGACACTAAACACCTTTAATATTTACTAACAGCTCGACCCGGCTTCAAATTACTTAACATTACTTAACATCGGTTTCAAATGTTGGTACAGTGTGTGTGTGTGTGTGTGTGTGTGTGTGTGTGTGTGTGTGTGTGTGTGTGTGTGTGTGTGCGTGCGTACGTGTGTGTGTGTGTGTGTGTGTGCGTGCGTGTGTGTGTGTGTGTGTGTGTGTGTGTGTGTTTCTGCGCGAGCGTGCGTGTGTGTCTGTATTGTTTGACAGCCAGTTTTTGGTTGTTTACGTTCCTGTAACTTAGCAGTTCGACTTAAGAGTTCGATAAATCAAAAAACAAACTTGATAAATACTGAGATCGTTTGTTTGACTGAAACTGAAACCTTCCGAAGTGGTGTCCCAGAATACTGTGCTATTACCTTAAAAGAACCTCTCACATGAACTCGTGGAGCACAAAAGATCTAATACAATGCTGCTTTTTGATATTAATACTTCTTCTATTCCTAATAATGATCTTTTAATTAACAATTTGGTTATTTGTGACATCAGTGCCTGAAAAGTGTTTGCAGTTCTATATATCGTTAGCGGGAGAATCGGCTGTTAGGTCGCTTCTAGACACCTGTCACTGAAGAACCCAAAACTGGGCGAAATCACGTGAACTGAGAGTTCTGGCATCCGTAACAGACAGTTCTCGTCTGCCAATGATATAAATATGAGTGTCTTTATGCACCACAAACTCATATAAAAGGTCCTCTCAAGGTAAACTGCGGACTATTGTGTGTTCTAACACAACGTCCACGTTACGATGGAAATAAAGATTGCCTTTTGATATAAATACTGTTTCTGTCGTTATTAATTATTATTAACAAATGTTTATATCATTTCAATTCGTTTTACGATTCCTTCCCAGTTGAACACTAGGTAGTATACCTTTAAATACCTTAAAATTTAAATTCGAATAGAAATTATTTTCCCATTTGTTTTATCTAATGGTTTAATTGTATATTTATTCAATAATCATTAGCTTGAGCAAATTATCACTGATTTAATTGTATAATGCTAATTTATTTATTTACTCATTAACTTATTTATTCATTAATTTTAATTTTAAATTCCTTTGAGTTCTTCCTGATCTAAATTTTCACCCGATAATAATAATCACTCACTTTGATCTATTTATTTATTTACGTATCTGTTTCGCTTATTCATTTGGCTATTTATCTATATACTTCCACTCAATCGTTGGCAGCGTCGTTAGTGCTTTATAAATCACATAGCGATATTTGTTCTAGATCTTTGCACTCTGAGTTCAAATCCAACCGAAACGAATTTACACTCCATTTTCTCGAGCTCAATGATTAAAATACTGGAAAGATGTTAGATTAACAGGATTGTTAGGTTGTTTTGATTTATCTGTTGAAATTCTTTGTGGTTTGATAGTAACGTTTGCAAGGCCATTGGTGCCAATTTCTTTCAGACCTAGTCTTTTTCTTCAGAAACAGCTAGCAGTGTGAATATGTAAAACTAGTATGCATAAAAACTATTATAAAGACCCCTTTCGGTCATGAATGACCATGGGATTGCACCTAGAAAGTTCCCCTCGAAGGCACAAGTTCGAGCAAGGTTGTTTATGGAAAACCAGCAGTAACCCATTCCATGCCACTGATGTTATCCCAGAGAAAAAGCAAAGTCCGATACAACTAGTAGCGTCGCAACTTATTTCTGCAGTTGAGTGAACTGGAAAAACGTGAAATAAGGAGTCTTGCTCAAGAGCACAACATGCAGCCCGGTCCGGGTTTCGAACGTAGGAACTATTAATTTTCCATAAAAATCTTGACCAGATCTATGCCTTGAAAAGCAATTTTCCGGGTTAAATTCATAGTCTTGATCCAGATAACAATCTTCTTTTCTTTTTGCTTAATCTCTACCCTCCATTTATTACCATTCCACGTCGCTCTATTTCTTTCGTTTAGGACTATGCTGCCTCTTCCTGTCTGCATAGATGTTTATATTGTTTCATCCATTGTTAATGTCGTCTGTTTTTAACCCCTTTTCTCTTCTTCCCGCCCACTTCATTTCAACGAGTTGAAACAATCCACCTACGCTATCATTTGTATATCTTAAACTTATCGAATTTTATAAATAATCTTTTCTATTCTAGGTACAAGTGATATATATATATATATATATATATATATATATATATATATATATATATATATATAATAGCATAAATAATATATAATTATATGCATATATCCATACATATATGTACATACCGACATCTATATGTATACATACAAGCATATATGGGTACAGGACATCACAAAAAAAACGTTAAACACAATGAGAAACGAAAACATAAAGAGGAGGACAGAAAACGAACTTTCTTTCGAACAAAAACAAACAAACAGAGAACTGAGACATGCAACATAAAGAATATTACCCATCTTCAGTTGTCCCTGCTCCAACTACTCCGCGTTTCGAAGGTAAGGACAATACGCGACTTCGTTGGAGCAGTCCTTCCCGCAAGCAAATTAATTAAAATTTGTATATATATATATATATATATATATATATATATATATATATATATATATATATCACCTACCCCAAATTTGGAAAACAACATACTAATGTTACTGGTATGCTATTGCCATGATCATTATCTGTCATGCACATACACACACAAATATTTCCTTGAATAAATGTCAAAAGACAACATTTTAAGGAAATACAAACACCTCATCACAAAAGTAGCATAAACAACCAATAAAAAAAAGCCAGGCACACGTTGCCCAATTAGTGCACACAGAAAGCTCACCAATGAAGAAACACAAGCACTAGACCACACACACACACACACACACACACACACTTGCATGCGCTCACACAAACGCACACACATACGCACACATACACACACCCATGCCAAAGGATAAATGTACACCACCAATAGGGATTTGTAACAGTTCTCGCCTGAAGATTACAGTGGCATTAAACTCAAGTCACAAACTTTTAGCTTCAGTAGTGAATATTTTGGAAACAGATGTTACTATCTCCAACTGAAGATTGCAAAGCATGTTTTCTCATGCTCAGCATGAAATCAATTGATATTGGGGTATGTTAACTATCTTCAAATTCCGTCTTGAAGGTACGCCTGTTTTTTAAAGTGTTCATTGCATTGCTTGTGTGTGTATTTATCGTAGGATTGGTTGGTTTTGAAGCTTTAGCTTTCATTTTTGGCAAGCGGTATTTTTACCCTTCTTTTTTTTTCAAATATTTAAGGTAGAAGCCTTGCTAACCGCCTCTTTATTACTGTTTTTAACAGTAATAATGCTTTCATATAGTTGCTTATATATATATATATATATATATATATATAGTTGAAATATGTGACAAACATATTTCAACTAATCCAAATTCTGCTCATACCTAAACACTACTTCGCGCTAATGCTTTGTTGTTTATATATATATATACACACACACACGTGTGTGTATGCATGTATGTGTGTGTACATATATATATGTATGCGTGTATATATATATATATATATATATATATATATATATATATATATATATATATATATATATATATATATATATATATATATATATATATATATATATATATGTATATATATATATATATATACATGCATATATATTTGCAATATATGTATGCATATATGCTTGTAATATATATATATGCATATACGTTTATGCATATATACTTCTATGGGTGTCTTTATCTCTTTGTCATGACATCGTTCTATAGTTGTAAACGAATGTCACCATCAGACAAGCAATGTCCTGTATTTCCAATATCCAGTGAAAATGTATCCCGGCCATTGAGAAATATTATCTTCTTATGAAAATCTTGTTTCTTGTAATTTAATTTAAATATATTAATTCTTTCTTACCTGTCCCTTTCTCTCCATCTATCACCTTTTCTTTTCCCATGTCTTTCTCGATCTTTCTATCTCTCCTACCTCTTTGTTTCTTTGTTTCTTTATTTTCTCTCTCTCCCTTCCTCTCTCTTTCTACCTCTCTCTCTCTCTCTCTCTTTCTCTCTTTCTCTCTCTCTCTCTCTCTCTCTCTCTCTCTCTCTCTCTCTCCCTTCTTCCTCTCACTGCGTCTATTTATGTATCTAAATGTAATTTTCACTTTTTCCCCACTTACTATCCAGCCCTCTGAGAGTGACGCCGGGCTTTGGGGCTGGCTGGTAAGGATCTAGGTGCTAAATCTCCGGAATATGGACTTTAAGCAATATTTTAAGACTTAATATCACTAATTTATGGTTTAAAGGGCCGATTTCTGTTGTGAAAGGTTCCGTGGACAAAAACTTTCAACAACCAACAATATTATCTGAGAAAAGAAAAACACTAAAAAACCCAGTTTAATTAACTGGATAATTTATTGCAAGTTCAAACACATTCTCCAGAATTATTTTAATGAGTTCATTTATGCAGAATTGAGAATTCTCATAACCAAAACCAAACATGCATTACATGCTATTTTTAAAGCAAGCCAATTGTCCCTGCAAATTCGCTCTCAATACTAAGGATGTGTGAGTTATTCAGTCTTTCCTGTGTCACCATGCTCCTCAAAAAGCTTCTCTTAGGTTTTAATTTACAGAAAGATTTCTCAGCAGAGTCTACTCTAACTAGCAATGTGCAAAATATTCACATGGCAATTACATTCAGAAAAATGTCTTTTTACTCACGTATTTTTATTGCACTTAAATGTTGCTGTGAATCCCCCTAAACAATCACCACATTTTAAATTGCTGCACTTCCTCTTATACGTATTCTCAAACATTGCTTGGACATTTGACCAATAATATTATCTGCGTAAAGTTAAGGCAGCGAGCTGGCAAAATCGTTACAGCGCCGGACAAAATTCTTTGCGGCATTACATTCTGAGTTTACATTCCGCCGAGGTCGACTTTGCCCTTCATCCTTTCGGAGTTGATAAAATAAGTATCAGTTATGCACTGGGGTCGATGTATTCGATGTATTCGACTTACCGCACCCCCGAAATTGCTTACCTTGTGCCAAAATTTGAAACCAATATTGATATTAAAAAAAAAGAAACAAAGCCTGGCAGAATGATTGTGTTTGTAGTGTCAAATCACTTGGATACTCCAAATCAATGAAAATAAAGAAGATATTCCGTATGAATTTTATGCAGATTCATCAGAATCTGCATCTGAATTTTCTCAGATATATTTACTTACTCTAAGTTCATGACAGTAAAACGTATCCTCTGCTTGATTCAGTCATTTGACTGCTGCTATGCTGGGACACAACCTTGAATTTTTAGTCGAACAAATCACGCCCAGGATTTCTATATTTTTAAGCCTGGTATATATGCCATCGGTGTCTTTTGCAAACCGCTAAGCTACTGGGACACAAACACCTGGGTTCTCATTCCTAAGGTATTTTTCAATGTTATTATTATTATTATTATTATTATTATTATTATTATCATTATTATTATCATTATTATTATTATTCAGGTCACTGCCTGGAATCGATCTCGGAATCTTGGGGTTAGTAGCCTACGCTCTTAACCACTACAGATTCAAAAAATAAACTTGTCAATCTACTTCATTTTTTTAACCTGTGGAAGGTACGCTGGATGCCGAAATATCGTTCACTTGATAACAATGACACTCTTCTTTTTTTTTTTGCTTCTGTATACCTACTGGAGGAGTTACCTCAATCCTATAAAAAAAAAAAAATAATAATAATAATAATAATAATAATAATAATAATAATAATAATAATAATAATAATAATAATAATAATAATAATAACATCGAAAAATACCTTAGGAATGAGAACCCAGGTTCAAACTTTCCCCAGGACACCTGAAGAAGGCTGGAGGGTATATCAGCCAAAACGTTGTGTTAACAACAAACAAGATGAGGACAAATATCCGTCGAATGTAAATAATGTAAACCATTGTCTACTCTCACTTTTTTCCACTTAGAGTTCTGCCTTTGAGAACAAATACTGAAAACTTTTGTTCTGTAAAATCATTAGGAAAATATTTGGAGTGAATCAGGGGTCTTTCTGAATCATGTCTATGCACAACAAAATTAGATTTTGAGTTAGAAGCAGCTCCAGTAATGTAAACATTATTGATGGCACACATGTGACGCATCAGCAGATAGGTTTTACACGTTTTGCATATATCACAAACCAACGACGTGAATTCGTTTCAAGGGTCACTCGAATATACGACACTGATGACTATAAAATAATAGCAAAATATCGCTATATGTCACCCTCATTCACCTCAGGGGCAATTCGTTTTGCTTGGTCTTTGAGGTATACAATATATTTTAACACTACTCTTAAAGGGACTTTACCTGGATGAAATACCACAGCTTAAAATCATTTAGACAAAAAACGTACATTATGTATATGGCATCAATAATGTTTCCATATCTATGCATTTTTTAGTAGGGTATCCAATGGGCAAAGTTTAATACTGATTTCAAATTTTGGCACAAAGCCAGCAATATCGAGAGAGGAGAGAAGTCAATGTAATCGACTCCAGTATTCAACTAGTACTTATTTTATCGACCCCAAAAGTATGAAAGGCAAAGTCGATCTCGGCGAACGAAATGCCGCTGAACATTTTTCCCGACGTGCTAACGATTCTGCCAGCTCACCATCTTAGCAAAGTTTAATTTTGACTCCATGTTTTAGGCTTCTGTTCTGCTGAATGTGACTTTCTTCGTCCGTCTCATTGCATTCTTCTGCCTGTATCTTAGGGATTTCTACCCTAGATGACATTTAGTTTTACCTTCTCTGTTAAGCTTACTGTCATGATCATAGTCTCCTGTAATTCTAGTATTACTCAAGCCTGTTGAGTATATACTGTTCATAGTACGCGAAGGCAACTTCAAGTAACGTCTTACAACCTTTGATTGCCTCATTCATCCTTTCTTCTGAACATCCTGTCCATGTCTTTGTATGAGTACCGGATTTGTACTAGTAAGGTGGCATCAAATTTTGGAAGCAATGCAAAAATTAAAAAAAAAAAAGGAAAAAAAAAAGAAAAGCATCCAAGAGCAAAATTTCTATTTCTGAATTTCTATTCTTCTTGCATGCTCATAATTTCTGACTGTATTTAAGACCAACTTATTAGCATATAAATTACAACTATTTGTGTGTTTTTACTTTTAATATACAAAGCATTAGCTATTACACCGGTAACGAATTTTTGTAACTTAACATTTATTCTAAGAACGTGTGAAGGAAATAAGTTATTAAAATAAGTATTTGGAATTATTTTGTTTTGAAGTGAGTTTGATCGCTTAAGTTGTTATTAATCTTGACATTTTTCAGATATAAAGTTTTATGGTAATTTAATATTTCATAATTCAAAAATTATAACTCACTAGCAAGAATTCTCAACATTCTTCTTCATTTTTCTCTAAAAATAATTCATAAAAAATGTTTCCCAACGTGTTATAATTTTTATGAATATTAAAGAAAAAAAGAATGTTGAGAAATCTTTAACTATTATTCAATAGTAACTCTATGTAAAAAAAACTGGGAAAAATATACTTTCAGAATATCTCCAAAAGAATGTAGTTATACTATAATCCCTAAATACTTACCAATTATGTTTTTTGTTTTTTATATTTTAATTTCAAATATAGATTTTTGCCTCTATATATTGATTAAAAAAATTTCTTTTCTCTCAGTTTGATCGACATCCATTAATTATTAACGATTTGAATGACTCACGAATCTATAAATGATGCAAATAAGTAATTTACAAAATTCAGTCAGGTTAAGCTAAGTACCAACGTGTTGTTGTTTTAGTTGCACTTAATTCAAATTAAAACTTTAATTGAAAACTTTAATATTGATTCAATTAATTAAATTCTGAGAATAAGATATTGGTAGGTGATAACAAAGATAATGCATTATTTATCAAACAAATTTTCCTCTTAATATGAAATTTAACCTTGACGTTTGACCTAATATGGATGCCAGTGGCTAAGCACAAGCCATTCGACTGATTGGGAAAATTAAATCTTAGCCTTTTAATTATTATAGGCATTTTGCAACATTAAAGGAATGCTTCATAAAAACGAAATAACCGAACTGATGATTAAAAGACTACTTATATTTCTTTGCACTGAACACTTAACATGGAAGAATATGGTAACTGGGTTCTGGCACATGGCTTCCCAGAGGAGCAATTTCTTATTACTTCAGTTTCACCTTAACCCATGATAATTGCAATCAGGTTATTGAGAAGGAAGATGGAGTAAAAATTTATCATTTTATGTAAGTCAGAGAGATGGATGTGTACAGTTCAATGGTTATAAGAAATGGGGTCCAGGCTGTGTTGAAAGATAATATGAAATTGATTTTCGATTGACAGGCAGTAGGTTAAACTCATTAGATTAGAGTTGATCGGAGGGAAGCGGGTCAAATAAATAAATAAATAAATAAATCTTTTAACGTTTATCTTTTACATGTCTCAGTTAGAAGACTGCAGCTATGCTAGAGCCCCACCTTGAAAAATTTTAGTTGAACGAATCGACCCCAATACTTAGATTTTTATAAAGCCTGGTACTTATTTTATCCATCACTTTTGCCAAACTACTAAGTTATGGAGACGTAAACAACGACACTGGTTGTCAAGTGGTGGAGGCAGGGCACACACACACACACACACACACACACACACACACACACACACACACACACACACATTTGTGTATACGACAGGCTTCTTTCAGTTCCCCTTTGCCAAATCCACTCACAGTCTTTGGTCTGCCCGAGACTACATAGTAAAAGGTACTTGCCCAAGGTTCCAAGAAGTGGGACTGAATTTTTAATATGAATAAAGAAAGAAAGAAAGAAAGGAAGGATGGAAAGAAGGAAGGAAGGAAGGAAAGAAAGAAGGAAGGAAAGAAAGGAAGGAAAGAAGGAAAGTGTTGTGTCGATGCCCTCAGGCGAAGAGGTAGGATCTCCCAAGACATATAAATAGAGGTAGTCTGGCCGAGGTAGGTGTGTTAAGTAGCAGTCAAGTAGCGGTTGAGTAGAGATCATCCGAAGGTGCTAGATAGCAGTAGCTTTGAGACATAACAGAAAGAAAGAAAGAAGGGAAGAAAAAAGGAAAGAAAGAAAGAAAAGTAAAGGTGTGATAAACGGGTGTCAGAATGGGGTTGATAGTTCAAAGTGAAGGTTTGAGAAATACAAAAGGGCTTGTGGGGTCACACAAAGATACCCTCTCTATAAATACTCTATTCCTAGCTGCTATTCTTCATCCCTTCTTTTGTAGGTGAATTCTGTTGACACAGTCAAGACAAAGGTATATAAAGGGTGAATTTTACTGTTATTTATAATTTGAAATGTCTTAAATGAAGGTGTTATCTAAGAGATGAATTCTTTTTCTCTCTTGCATAAATTATCCGGATCATGTATATTAAATGCTTTCAAAATATCAGTGCTTGTTTTAAACTCCACTAAGTTACAGGGATGTAAACACACCAGCACTGGTTGTCAAGTGGTGATGTGGTGGATGAACACAGACGCAAAGACATGCACGCGCACACGCACACATGCGCGCACGCACGCACACACACACACACACACACACAGAAACACACACATGCGCACACATATATATGAATGAATATGTGTGTGTCTTTGTTGTGTCTGTGTTCGTCCCCACATCACCACTTGACAACTGGTGCTGGTGTATTTACATATACGACGGGCTTCTTTTAGTTTCCATCTACCGAATCCACTCACAAGGCCTTGGCCGGCCTGTGGCTATAGTAGAAGATACTTGCCCAAGGCGCCATGTAGTGGGACTGAACCCAGAACCATGTGGTTGGGAAACAAGCTTCTTACTCCACAGCCACACATGCACCTATATATATGCTTGTGTGTATGTGCGTGTGTACGTGTGTGTGTATATATGTATATATGTGTGTGTGTGTGTGAATATATGTGTGTGTGTGTGTGAATATATATGTGTGTGTGTGTGTGTGTATAAAATTCCTGTCTCTTTTTACATCTAATTTTTTACTCTTATCCATCTCCTGTATCAAACCGTCACTCTCATCTTCTATATGATATTCCGGATTTATCTACATGTTTTTGTCAATCTATTTTCGTCTCTCACACTGTCTATATACTTATTCTTCCTGCTCCCTCTCTTTCTATCAAACTTACACTTTATGCCATCTTCCCTTTCCCGCCCACCCTCTTTTATCTCTGTTTTCCTTATCTAACCTCTCACTTTTTATTATTACACTCCCATTTCCCCATTTCCATCACACCCTCTTATCACACCTTTCATATTACTTTCTCAGTTTAAATATTTCATTCAGTTCTTTCAGTGTTTATTTCCTTCTCTTTATTTTCTTCTTTATTTTCTCTTGAGTTTTTTTAATAATTGATCAACTTATTTAATTACCAGCACACACACGTACGCTCACACGCACACACACGTACATACACACACATATATATTAATGTATATGCATGTATATGTAAATATGTACGTACGCGCACAGTCACATACACTCATACTCTTAATATATATATATATATATATATATATATATATATATATATATACAAATATGCATATGTATATATATACATGCAAATATGCATATATATATACATACAAATATGAATACACACACACACATATAGACATACAAATATGCATATATATATATATGTAGTATGTATGCATGTATGTGTGTGTATGCATGTATGTATGCATGCATGTATCTGTATGTGTATATGTGTATATATGTATATATTTATTTTCTTATAACAAAATAAAATAAAATATATATAAAAGACCCTCCAGACTTTATCCTTTTCCTATTCAATGGTCACGAATTTATTTTTGAAATCAATATATTTCAAGAAATATGAGACTCACTTTAAAAAAATTTACTTCTATTCAAATTTTGAAAAAAAAACCACAAAAAATTGAAAATAAACAGAAAGTAGTAGTAGTGGCGGTAGTAGTAGTAGTAGTAGTAGTAGTAGTAGTAGTAGTAGTAGTAGTAGTAGTAGCAGTGGTAGTAGCAGTGGTGATGGTGGTGGTGGTGGGGGTTTAGTCGTTGTCGTAGTAGTAGTAACTACAACAAGAAGAATGATCAACAAAAACAACTGTAATAATTTCTTTATTTTGCCAGAAGAGCAATGAATCAGGGAACATTAGAAAAACAGCTAATAAATAAAGATATTAAAGTTTATTAGAATAAGAATAAGGATAAGCATAATTTCTTCTTTGCTTTTTTTTTTTATAGTAGAAGGCATTTTTTTTTTAATCTACAAATCACCAAAAGTGTACTTAGGTCTATGCTACATTTAATGTTACGTTCATCATCTCAATACTGACAACAAATTATTGAATTAATTGCGTAATATGCGTAAAATACAAAAAAAACTTATGGGTTCAATTATTTCTGAAGAATCTATTTTGCCCATCACTGCATCAAAAGAAATAGTCGTTTTCCTTTACTAATACTGTGTTATTGAATGGAAGTAACGAACTTCTTGATTCATTACTTTCCTTCTATACTGCTCTATGGATTTATTAAAAAAAAGATTTAATTCATTTGAAATGAGAATGGGTAGACTTTATCCTACTGAAAGTTATGAGCTAATAGGTCTTTATATTTTATGTGAAATACATAATAAATTCAATAAATTACAATGTGAATGATAGCTTGGTGACAGAATTATTAGTATATATAACATGAAGGCTCAATGATTAGAAGACTTCAGAAAATGTCAGAGATATTTAAAGACATAGATCTAAAAATGCTGTATGTATTACCTTGCACGTTATAATTTTTTTAGATGTTGCTTTTAATTTAGAAACCAAATAAAAAGATAGAAATATAGATTATAATCTTCCTTGTGTTTTATAAATGATTTGGTTATGATTATTGGCTTTCATTTACCAAGAATTTTATAAACACAAAATACTTGATAAACATTTCTTCTTTTGACGAAGCAGTTCAGTTCCTTACTATGATGAAGCATTGATACACATTGTTTTTTTATGAAAAGAAAAATTGAATTACAAGAAGAAAGAGGAGGAGGAAATGGCAATGGCAAAAGTGATGATAATGATGATATTCTTGAATAACACACACACACACACACACACACACACATATATATATATATATATCATTATCATCATCATGATCGGTATCCTCATCATTTTAATATTCTTTTTTCCACACTTACATAGGTAAAAAGGAATTTGTTGAGACAAATTTCTACTGCCATATGCCCTTTCTGTCACCATTCCTCATTTGTTTCCTCATAATGGAACATATTTCCATGGAAGATTGGCAACACGTGACACTGCTTGTAAGACAGTAAGACTCATTTACAGCTATTTTGTGATAAGTCACAAAATGCTAGAAAAACCTGCTCATAACAACACATTTCTCCGAACTCCTAGATTATTTTCCCTCTTCTATTTGAAAAGAGGCATCTTTCCCGAAGTATCATAGGATCATTACACAATCAAGGTAAGGTTATACAATGGCTTTCCTTTTTGTTTTTATTCATTGATATCACCTTACATATTTTTCCTACTTTCTTACCTGCATTGCTCAAAGGATTTTTGAAACTTATATTTCATTTACGTATATTGCAACACTTCAAGCAAATTACAATATTCTTTTAAAGAAATCTTGTTCACATATAGCTATGAAACTTTACAGCCAATGTTTGACTTTTATCATGGAAACCACATCCACAAAAATTTAAAATGGCCTTTATACTCCAAGATAGTTTAAATAAGTATGATACACTTATAAATAAAAAAGGTCAAAGATATAAAATAATGAAAGAATTTAACATAACACATTTTTTTCCCTTTTTTATATAGCCAAATAAATATGTAAAAAAAAATTTTTATTGATGTTTATGTGAAATTCAGATTTAATGAAAAACTAATTTAGGATATCTACATTACCTGTACCAAAAATAGATAATAATCACTGCTTACAAAATGATGATAAATGTAGCACTAACTAGATGGTTTTTTAAGAATGTTTTTTCATGTAACATCTACTTTATTGACAAATGGTTCTATGTTGCAGACTCTGATTTTAAACACTCTTATGATTTGTTCATTATTTACATTTGAAGGATATTTATCCTCATCTTGTTTGTTAACACGTTTCAGCTGATAATATCCTCCAGCCTTCATCAGGTGTCTTGGGAAAAACCTGGGTTCTCATTCCTAAGATATTTTTCAATGTTATTATTGTTGTTGTTATTATTATTATTATTATTATTATTATTACTAAATTCAAATTACGATAAACGTAAACAAACAAACGAAGTGTTGAGATGTCTTAGAAAGTTAAAGAAGCGATTTTAAATTCTCAAACGCAGGATAATGCTAATAATATAGCCTGAACAGGATAAACTACCCCTATTTTGCAGAAAAAAGTGTAGGCGGCCAGCTATGAGACTCGAACTCACACTTCCGTGATTACGCGTCGCGGTGCTCTAACCGACTAAGCTAAACTACCCCGATTAGAGCACCGCGACGCATAATCACGGAGGTGTGAGTTTGAGTCACATAGCTCGCCGCCTACACTTTTTTCTACAAAACAGGGGTAGTTTATCCCGTTCAGGCTATATTATTAGCATTATTCTGCATTTGAGAATTTAATATCACATTATTATTATTATTATTATTACTATTATTCAGGTCACTGCCTGGAATCGAACTCGGAAACCTGGGGTTAGTAGTCCACGCTCTTAACTACAACGCCATATACCCATGGGCAAGATGAGGACAAATATCCATGAAATGTAAATAATGTAAATAATGTACATAATTCCTCATCTCTTAAATATAGAACTTCGTAATGTTTAGCTTCGTAATGTTTAGATATTCATTCAGTATGGAGAAGACAAGTCTTGTTTCAACTTTCTCACTTAATATAGTTTTATATACATATATATATATATATATATATATATATATATATATATATATATATATATATATATATATAAACGAATAATAAATGAGTATATGCATATATACGTACAGGTATGTGCATACTTACGTCTACCTGTATATATAGGTGCATATCTGGGTACAGGGCATTGCAAACAAAACGTAGACAAAAAAAATAATAATAACCAGAGTACAGAACACCCACAGGCCACATAGAGAACATTTTCCTTCATCAGCTACCCCCCATTCTAACACAGGCGTTTCAAAGAGTAGGGCAGGACGCATCGTTAAAATGGCTCTTCCCACGGACCACAAATTAAATTTGTACCATGGAGGAATGTAGTGGCGGACAGAAAACAAGACAGGAAAACAAACGGAAAAGGCTATACGGCCAGACGTGAAACATTATGTGTAGATTGAGCGCTGAGAAGCAACGAACTCGAAGCGGGACGAAGTAAGTTCACGTGTTTGCTCGGCGATAGCCAAGGAAGAAAAGAATTAGTAACTGGACACATGTGACCAGCGAGGGGTAAGGAAGAGAGAGAGTGGTAGAGGGAGAAACAAGGGGAGGAAGTAGAAACTAGGTGAGCAACGAGAGAAAGAGAGGAAGAGAGAAATATAGTAGTAACAGAAGGAGTAACGAGAGGGGGAAAGAGAGAGATATAGTAGTAACAGAAGGAAGAATGAGTAGGGGAAAAAGTTATAGAGATAGAGATAGATAGAGTCGCGTCAGAAAATATGAAGTTCAAAACCTACTTACAGGGAATGACGCGGGCGTTCGATCATGTAAAACAAATAATAAATGAGTATATGCATATATACGTACAGGTATGTGCATACCTACGTCTACCTGTATATATAGGCGCATATCTGGGTACAGGACATTGCAAACAAAACGTAGACAAAAAAATAATAATAACCAGAGTACAGAACACACAGAGGCCACATAGAGAACATTTTCTTTCATCAGCTACCCCCATTCTAACACAGGCGTTTCGAAGAGTAGGGCAGGACGCATCGTTAAAATGGCTCTTCCCATGGACCACAAATTAAATTTGTATACACAAATTAAATTTGTACCATGGAGGAATGTAGTGGCAGACAGAAAACAAGACAGGAAAACAAACGGAAAAGGCTATACGGCCAGACGTGAAAAATTATGTATAAATTGAACGCTGTGAAACAACGAACTGGAAGCGGGATATATAAATTGCTTATTTCCATGCTGACTACCTGATAATTATCGTTAATGTGATTTTTATCCTTATTTTATAACTATATATATATATATATATATATATATATATTTATATATATGTATCACCTGTATAATTATCACCTATATGTGTGTATATGTGTGTGTGTGTGTGTGTTTGTGTGAAGGTGCATGGCTCAGTGGTTAGTGTTGAGTTCAAAATCATGAGGTAGTGAGTTCAATCCCTGAACTGGACTCTGTGTTGTGTTCTTGAGCAAGACACTTTATTTCACATTGCTCCAGTTCCCTCATCTGTAGAAATGAGCTGCAACATCACTAGTGCCAAGCTGTATCAGCATTTGCCTTTCCTTTGGATAATATTAATGGCATGGAGAGAGGAGACTGATATGCATGGGTGATTGTTGGTCTCCCATAAACGACTTTGCCTGGACTTGTGCCTTGGAGAATTTTCTAGGAGCAATCCCATGGTCACTCATGATACCCTTTATATATATGTATACCCTTTATACATATTACTCTTTACTCTCTCTCTTTTACTTGTTTCAGTCATTTGACTGCAGCCATGCTGGAGCACCACCTTTAGTCGAGCAAATCGACCCCCGAACTTATTCTTTGTAAGCCTAGTACTTATTCTATTGGTCTCTTTTGCCAAACCGCTCAGTTACGGGGACATAAACACACCAGCATCGGTGGTCAAGCAATGCTAGGGGGACAAACACAGACATCAAACACACATATGTATATATACATATATACGACGGGCTTCTTTCAGTTTCTGTCTACCAAATTCACTCACAAGGCTTTGGTTGGCCCGAGGCTATAGTAGAAGACACTTGCCCAAGATGCCACACGGTGGGACTGAACCCGGAACCATGTAGTTGATAAGCAAGCTACTTACCACACAGCAACTCCTGCACCTAATATGTATATATTATATTATATTGTATCACATTACATTATATATATTATATATATGATGGATTCTCCCACTGAAGATTACATATGAGCAACCTGCACAAATATTTGTTCTGTACATTAGCTCACTCTCTCCATCAAACTGCATTGTGTACCATGTATCAGGTGTTGAGGTGATTGCACAGCAACGAGAAATTGAGTGTTTTGCTCAAGAACACAACACACTACCCAGACAAAGAATTGAACCTATAAACTTGCAATCCAGAGTGCAACTCCCTTACTTCTAGGCCACACCACCCATTTATATGTATGTATGTATGTATGTATGTTTAGTGAAAACATGAGAGTATCAGTAAGAAATTCAGCAGTTTATTTGATATTTAATCCTTAATCATATATTTATATATGAAGATCACATAATATTCTTATATACAGGAAGAAATTTGATTTATATATATATAAATAGATTGATACATAGCTACCGACCAACATATATAAATGCATATATAC
>NC_142932.1:46143239-46165739 GCF_046866305.1 Octopus bimaculoides | reverse complement strand
GAAATTTAAGTAAAAATGATATACAGAAACATAAATAATGATTAGAATAAATGTTACCATCAAAATCTTTACAATACTGTATATTATTCTTGAATTTATGTGTATGTACATATATATATTTACACATGTGTGTGTGTGTGTGTGTGTGTGTGTGTGTGTGTATACATATATATATATGTGTGTGTGTGTGTGAATGTCTCTATACATGTATGCAACTATATTTTTATGTATGTATATGTATTTGTCTATGCATGTATGTATATGTGTGTATCTATGCATGTAAGTATCCGTATGTATCTATGCTTGTATGTATGTATTTATGCATGTAAGTATGCATGCATGTATGTATGTATGCATGTACGTATGTATGCATGCATGTATGTATGTATGTATGTATGTATGTATGTACGTTTATTATTTTTCTTTATCATAATTGGCTGGAATTGTTAAGTTAAAGAAAGAAAGAATTTTCTCTATCAGTTTCTTTCAGTTCCTCTTTAGGAAACCTCTGCATTTTAATTCATGCATGCTTCACTGATTTCAGAGTAACTTATTTCCCTTAGCATACTTCATATATCTCTGAGTATTTCATTTGTCTGTCTTGGACTACTCTTATATATTACATTTAACTATTGAAGACTTTTGTGAGTGTGATCAAAGAATCACGTTTCCTAAATTTCTCTTTCCCTCTCTCCTATCTCTCTCTCTCTCTATATATATATATATACATATATATTCCCCCCCCCCACTCTCTCTCTCTCAAATATTAGGAAACCAACATGTGGAGAAGTAAGTTAAAATAATATTTACTATCCCTTAGATGGTTACTTAACCTCTATCTCATATAAACATACATATATGAATGTGGCCGTTGCCAGTACCGCTTGACTGGCCTTCATAGGATTTTCGAGCGAGATCGTTGCCAGTGCCCCTGGACTGGCTCCTGTGTGGGTGGCACATAAAATACACCATTTTGAGCGTGGCCGTTGCCAGTACCGCCTGACTGGCCTTCGTGCGGGTGACACGTAAAAGCACCCACTACACTCTCTGAGTGGTTGACGTTAGGAAGGGCATCCAGCTGTAGAAATTCTGCCAAATCAGATTGGAGGGTGGTGTTGCCATCCGGTTTCACCAGTCCTCAGTCAAATCGTCCAACCCATGCTAGCATGGAAAGCGGACGTTAAACGATGATGATGATGATACTGAGGGTGATAAACTGAATATTAATTTCAATATGTATATGTATATATTCAGATCCATGTTCAGTTCTTCCTTTATTGATGATATACTATATTTTATGTTATGTTAAATTGTTCCCCTTACTATGTTTTTCAATATCCCTCCTATTTTTAATCACTTAAAAGTTTTGAGCACCTGCTACACAACTCCATTGCACGCAGCCCACCACCAAATGCCAAAATTCTATCCTTCACTCTCCTGAAAAATAACAACCTCTCTGTTCCACCATCTCTGACTGCTTTCATGTTCTATAGTATTATCTTCCATGTACCTGCTACAGCTGCTCCTCTCTCTCCCTATATCAGGATACTGCTAATGATTCACCAAAGATGATAATAAAAATCATAGCATATGCTCAAATAACAGTAATAACAATAATAATGATATCATTAGGAATATTAATTGATAACAGTGATAAATGACACTTATTGAAGTATGCATAGCAAGCAACTGAGCATGAACAAATGGTGGCAATTTTAATAAAAGGACAAACGTAATCAAATGTGTAAATCTTTCGACAGCTTGCAAGCCATGGCACAAATATTCTCATCTCTTACAAGTACAGAAGTCCTCAAACAACAACCAACAAACAGTTCTACTACTGAAAATTTACTGCTTCCACTATCTGTCAGTCCCAAACCCTCAGACCTTCAACCACTAATGTAGGTATGATAGCAGGTAGGTCTGGAGAGTTGTGGAGATGCTTGAGTGAAGACAAGTGGATGTGTGTTGTGTGTGAGAGGTAAGAAGGAAAAGATCCTTAATCAATCTCTTTGCAGGTAAGAACAGCAATACAAATTATTCTGGAAGAGTAAAAATTACAGTAGGGTGGGCTAGACAAACTTCTAGCTGAGAAGTGGATAGATAAACTAAATGTAGTAGCCAGTTATATATATATATATATATATATATATATATATATAATAAGTGTCATTTATCATATATATATATATATATATATATATAGGAAAATGAAAAAAAGCCAGAATGCTGAACTGAGAGCATAATTTAATAAAGATTTTTTCTAACCGGTTTTCATTGCGATGAAGCAAATTATCAAGAAGAAGGAGAATCAAAATGTTTTTTTACAAAGAAGTACAAAAAAGTACAAAATGAAGAAAATAATATATAAAACAATAATATATAAAAAAAATAAATATACCCATACATTATATTGTCTTTGAGCTTTTGTAGTTCAATAGTAGTTCACGTATAAATTGGTAGGAAAAATAAGGATGCATGAGAGTTGAGAGTTTTGTTAGGTTTTAAAAAAAAAGGGTTAAAAGTTTGTGTTAAGCAAGAAATGTGGTGTCAAAACAGGAAGTGTGTGTAAGGGGAGACAAGTGTTTTTAGTTAGAGTTATGAACTCAAGCCACATCAAAAGTTACATCAGAGATGATCTTGACATGCTCAATCACCTCCCAAAAACAACAAACGAGGAGTCACTCTTGGTTTCTTTTGACGTGGTCAACCTTTATACAAATATCCCTCATGAATATGCGATTGAGGCAATTAAATTCTGGCTGCACAAACACCCAGAAACATTTCCTAATCGCATCAACACAACTTTCATCATAGAATCACTTAAGTTCATTCTGACCAACAATTACTTCCTGTTTGCAGACACATACTTTTGCCAAAAATGTGGTATCGCGATGGGTACTAAAGCTGCACCAGTCCTTGCGAACCTCATAATGGGTTTTTTTGAATTAACACTATATGAAACCTCACGTCAGAAATTTGGACACCTTTTCTACATCTTTTTAATGGATAACTGGAAAAGATATTTGGATGATTGTTTCATCATATGGAATGAACCCTATGAAAAACTTCTAGAATTCAAATCCATTCTTAATAACATACATCCCAACATTCAATTCACTATGGAATTCAGCAAACATCATCTCCCTTTTCTTGATCTCTTAATCATAAAAACACCTAATAACCAAATCACAACCGACATCTACCACAAACCTACAGACTCACAACAATACCTCCTTTTTAGCTCATGCCACCCAAAACACACCAAGATAAATATCCCCTTTAATTTAGCTAAAAGAATTTGCACCATTGTCTCTGACCCAACCACTCAAGAATTACGCTTACAAGATCTCAAAAAAACACTGTTACAACGCCAATATCCCTCCACACTCATAGATCTTGGAATAAAACGTGCCAAGGAACTTGACAAAAACACACTAAAAACCAACCAACATAATAACACACCCAACCCCAAAATACTTCCATACATCTCCACCCATAACCCCAATAACATCGAAGCATTCACCACAATTAAACAAAACCTCCCCTTACTCACCACAGACCCGAAAATGAACAATATCATTAATACACACAAAGTCCTTAAATGCAAAAGGCAACACAAATCTTTGAAAACATTATTAACCAATTCCAAACTACATACACCACTTCCACACCCATCAGTTAAAAAATGTGCACGCCCTAATTGTGGCACCTGCCCCTACCTACTTGAAGGCTCTGAATTTACCTTCAAACGAGGAACAAAGTTTAAAATTAAAACCAATTTCTCTTGTTCCTCGAGTAACCTCATTTATGTCCTTACTTGCGCAGGTTGCCAAAACTTCTATATCGGACAGACGAGCCTCCCATTACGTAGAAGAGTAGCTGTCCATAAGAAACAAATAAACCTCCCTCAATACCGCCAAATTCCACTCAGTGGCCACATAGACTCTTGCGCCAGAAACAAAAACCCTAAATTCATTATATTCCCTTTCTATCAATGTAAAGACAGAATCTCCACACAAGAAAGAATCAACAAGGAGAATCTTTTCATAGAGAAATTCCAACCATTTCTTAACACACACACCCCTCAGTGACCTTATTTCTCTATGAACAGACACAAACTTCCTGTTTGGAAAAAAAGAGTTCATAACTCTAACTAAAAACACTTGTCTCCCCTTACACACACTTCCTGTTTTGACACCACATTTCCTGCTTAACACAAACTTTTAACCCTTTTTTTTTTTAAACCTAACAAAACTCTCTACTCTCATGCATCCTTATTTTTCCTACCAATTTATACATGAACTACTATTGAACTACAAAAGCTCAAAGACAATATAATGTATGGGTATATTTATTATTTTAATATATTATTGTTTTATATATTATTTTCTTCATTTTGTACTTTTTTGTACTTCTTTGTAAAAAAAACATTTTCATTCTCCTTCTTCTTGATAATTTGCTTCATCGCAATGAAAACTGGTTAGAAAAAATCTTTATTAAATTATGCTCTCAGTTCAGCATTCTGGCTTTTTTTCATTTTCCTATTATTTCTCCACGTGCGGTTAACACAACCCCACTATTTACTGACTTATATATATATATATATATATATACATATATATATGCATAAAACAACAGATGGAAATTGGTTGATTCACTACAATTGTTTCAAATAAGTTTTTTTATTGATGAATAGAGTCATTAGATCATGCAAAAAAAGTTTTCTTCGGGTGAATATAAATGAATTCAACATCTTAAAACTTTCCATGATTCAACATTATGTGCCACTTCATGATACCTGGATAGCTAAAAGAATATATATATATGTATATACACATATACATACACAAATATATATATATATATATATATATATATATATATATATATATATATATATATATATATATATATACATATACTGAAGCACACAAATAATATATACTTGCAGAAGGACAGCCCTCCAGGAAGTTTTCTTCTAGTCAAACCTGGTGTGTGTTTATATTACAGAGACAGTATGTGTATTTATATTAGAGAGACATTGTGTGTGTGTGTGTGTGAGAGAGAGAGAGAGGGGGGGGAGAACTTGGCAAACAATGAATGAAATAAACATGAAATGAAAAAATCATATAAATAAAAGCTTATTAGAAACTATCTTGTACCAAATATTAAAATTTTTCAACTTGAAATATTCAATAATAAAAGGAAGTTCAGAAAGTAAATTTTCCTGCAAGCCTCAATTTATAAAAAATGTCACTTGCTTAGTAAATATTTCTTTCAGTAATTTATCGTAGTTGTAATTATATTTGTAATTTAAACAAACTTCAAGGTTTAGCATGCTAGAAATAGCAACGATTACATTGTTATTATTGTAAGGCTTATAGCATTCCAAAAAGCCATACCAACAAAATCACTTCTTAATTTTTTTTTTTCAAATTATACTGGTATGTTAAAAAATTTCCATTTTATCAAAAATAAACATATAAGTTATACAGCTGTTTTGTCTAATCACATCCATTCATTCATTCAATAAATAATTTTTTTACCTTATGCATATAGAATAAAATGTGGGTTTTGCAAATAGCAAATTGAAACTTGAAATGTAAACATTAAAATGAATATATATCAAATTATTAATAAATGAAAATAGAGGCAAGAGAGAGTGAGGGATTGTTGCGAATGAAAGCGGAAAATTTTGCCTACAACAAATTAATATTGTTTATTAAACCTACTCCACAGTGAATGCAATGAGCATTTAAATTTGTAGAAAACTTGTAGTTCAAATATTCAATAACCTTCAGAAATTGAAGTTACAGGAAATTTCTTGGGACATGAATTTATAAAAACATCTCCAGACAGTAAAGCCATTAATAATTGCTTTCTTTTAGTAACTGTTACATGCCTAATAAATAAGCAGCTTTCTCCATAATAACATAGATACTTATATTGTAGCTGTTGTTGTCGTTATCATCATTATTATTTTCATCATCATCATCAGCATCGTCTATGATACTATGGTTTCATAACAACCAATTAATGGGACTGAATGGTTCCATGCTGATAATCATCCAAAAATTGCTGAGGTAAATTAGCAGTGATCAGTAAAGGAGGAACAAACCTGATAAAATGTGTCAACCATTGCCAGTAAGGCAGCTAGATGCCACACTGTGCAGTTTCAAATGTTATCTTGTGTATTTCAATTTATATCTATGATCTACATAAGCATGTGTTCAGTATTGTTAAACTACTGCAAGGGAAATTTACATACACAGTTGGCTGTGATGATAAAGAAGATCAGCATTAATTTATTTGGATTTTGCATCGCTACATTCTCTAGCATGTGGCCTTTTGTGTTTGGCATGTAGTGCTCTGTGGCTAGGTTATGCAATTAGCAGGAGAATGTAGAGTAAGCATGCACAGATCTACTCTGTTTAAAACTAAATCTTCCTGCAGGTTGTTCAGTAACAAGTTACTTAAATATTTTCATATTATATTTTTCTATCAATGTCCTAAGTCACTGGAGTCAAGGATAACTAAACACATAAAAGTACACAATTGGAACATTCTAGTTTAGGCAGCTGTTACACTGCTCATATACTGTTCTTGATGGGAAACACTATCATATATATGTGTGTAGGCATGTGTATCTTTTAGCTTTTGTCTGTTACTTGTTTCAATCATTTGACTGTGGCCATGCTGGGACACTGCCTTGCAGGATTTTCTAGTCAAACCAAATCGACCCCAGGACTTACTTTTTTAAGCCTAGTACTTAATCTATCAGTCTCTTTTGCTGAACTGCTAAGTTATGGGGCTGTAAACACACCAAAACTGTTTGTCAAGTAGTGGTGAGGGGCAAACAGAGATGCACACACAAACACACACACATATATATATGTGTATATGTATATATATATATATATATATATATATATATATATATATATATATATATATCATCATCATCATCATCATCGTTTAACGTCCGCTTTCCATGCTAGCATGGGTTGGACGATTTGACTGAGGACTGGTGCAACCGGATGGCTACACCAGGCTCCAATCTAATTTGGCAGAATTTCTACAGCTGGATGCCCTTCCTAACGCCAACCCCTCAGAGAGTGTAGTGGGTGCTTTTACGTGTCACCCGCACGAAAACGGCCACGCTCGAAATGGTGTCTTTTATGTGCCACCCGCACAAGAGCCAGTCCAGGGGCACTGGCAATGATCTCGCTCGAAAACCCTACAAAGCCAGTCAGGCGGTACTGGCAACGGTCACGCTCAGGATGGTACATCTTATGTGCCACCCGCACAAGAGCCAGTCCAGGGGCCCTGGCAACGATCTCACTTGGCTTGCCAGGTCTTCTCACACACAGCACATTTCCAAAGGTCTTGGTCAGTAGTCATCGCCTTGGTGAGGCCCAATGTTCGAAGGTCTTGCCTCACCACCTCAGCCCAGGTCTTCCTGGGCCTACCTCTTCCACGGGTTCCCTCAACTGTTAGGGAGTGGCACTTTTTCACACAGCTATCCTCATTCATTCTCACCACATGTCCAAACCAGCGCAATCGTCTCTCTTGCACACCACTACTGATGCTTCTTATGTTCAGCTTTTCTCTCAAGATACTTACACTCTGACGGGCATGCACATTTACATTACACATCCAGCGGAGCATACTGGCTTCATTCCTTGCGAGCTTACGCATGTCCTCAGCAGTCACAGCCCATGTTTCATTGCCATGTAGCATGGCTGTTCGTACACATGCGTCATACAGTCTGCCTTTTACTCTGAGTGAGAGTCGCTTTGTCGCCAGCAGAGGTAAGAGCTCTCTAAACTTGGCCCAGGCTATTCTTATTCAAGCAGTTACACTTTCAGCGCACCCACCCCCACTACTAACTTGGTCACCCAGATAGCGGAAGCTATCGACTACCTCTAGTTTTTCTCCCTGGAATGAGATAGAAGTTGTTTCCTGTTTGTTTACAGTCTTTATTGCACCTGAACATCTGCCACATACAAAAACTAACTTCCTAGTTAACCTGCCTTTGATATTGCTGCACCTCTTATGTGTCCATAGCTTGCACCGGGTACATCTTATAGAGTTACTACCTACTCCTTTACTGCATACTGAGCAGGGCCATCTACCTGAAGGGGTTTGTGTTTTATCTACCTTCCTACTTATTAGGATTTTGCTTCCACACCTTATATATATATATATATATATATATACACACACACAACAGGTTTCTTTCAGTTTCCATCTAACAAATCCACTCACAAGGCTTTAACTGGGCAAAGGCTATTGTAATTAGGAAGCAAACTTCTTACCATGCAGCCATGTCTAAATATATATCATATATTACATAAATATATTTATATATGTATATATATATATATATATATATATATATATATATATATATATATATATATATATATATATATATATATATATATATATATATATATATATATATATATATATACATATATATAAATAATATATAAATATATGCATATATCCATACATATATGTACATACCTACATCTATATGTATACATACATGCATATTGGGTACAGGACATCAAAAAAATGTTAAACACAATGAGAAACGAAAACATAAAAACAAAAATAGAAAACAAACTTTTTTCGAACAATGAAAAAAACAGAGAAACGAGACAGGCAACATAAAGAGTATATCCCTTCGTCAGTTGTCCCTGTTCCATCTACTCTGTGTTTCAAAGGCAAGGACAATGCGCGACTTTGTTGGAACAGTCCTTCCCGCAAAGGAAATTAAATAAAATTTGGAATTTTTGGGGAAGGGTGAAAGTGTTACATATATAATAGGTACATTTGCTCTTTTCTCTATATTTTTTCCTATTTCCTCATCTTCTCTTTCTATAGAAGAGTATATATTCAAAACCTTAAAGACTTCTACAGTTTTTCTGAGCATCAACCTAATATACCCTTTTTGTTTGTTTGTTTTTTTACTTCATCTTCATGTATTTAAAAAAATTTTATACCACACACACACATTCACATACATACAGATATATATACTCATATATGTACATTCATATATATATATACACACACACACATTTACTTGTGTATATGTGTGTATGTGTATCTTTATGCACACAAGAGAGAGAGAGAGAGAGAGAGAGAGAGAGAGCTGTGTTCTATTTGGTAAATCGAAAATTTTGAGTCACAGATAAGACACTGAAAGTATTCTATTTTAAGCATTAATTACTCCTGATATATCGCTTCCTCATATTTCATTGAGAAAAGCTATTCGTATTTTATAGTTTGCATAGTGTACAGAGATAGTATAGTATATCTGGTCACAACTCTATAAGATTACAATGTAACACTCAGAACATTCTAGAGACCTGGGTGCAGTAACTGAAAGCAATTCCAGCTTATAGTTATCTCAAGCCTTTTTGATTAATTGAATTAATTGTTTCATTTTATTTAATCAGATACATTCATGGTTAAATAAGTCTTTATTGACTTCAAGAAAGTGACTATTATGAAGCTATACACCTGGTAGGATTTGGAATGGTATATGTTGTTTCAGGTATGCATGTGTCAATGAGTGGTAAATTTATACTTATAAAATAATTAATTGACATTAGTCTGAATGTTATAGGCACAAGTGTGGCAGTGTAGTAAGGAGTTTGCTTCACAACCACATGGCACCTTGGGCAAGTGTCTTCTGCTGTAGTCCCAGGCAAACCAAAGCCTTGTGAGTGGATTTGGTAGATGGAAGCTGATATAAATATATATTATTGTGTGTGTGTGTGTGTGTGTGTGTTTGTGTGTGTGTGTGGTGTCAGTGTGTGACCTCCACCACCACTTGACAAACTACTATGTTACGTTCCTGTAACATAGTAGTTTGGCAAAAGAGACTGATGAAATAAGTATCAGGTTTAAAAAATAAGTACTGGGGCTGACTTATTCACTTAAAATTCTTCAATCTGGTGCTCCAGCATGGCCACAGTCTCCTGGCTGAAACAAAACAAAAAAAGATAAAAAAAAAAGATTTGTCGAAGGATGTTAAACTGAAATTATTATTATTAATTTTTTTTACATTAGAATCACCTTAAAAATATTTAGGCTCACCTTCAAAAGTGTTGAATATTTGGAGATAATTTGAAATTTTAGATTTTGATAGGTTACAAAATCAATATTGAAATATGTTCTGATATTTTCAGTTACAGATTTTATATGCAAAATCTGTTCTCAATTTCTGATTAGTAAAATATTTCATGGCAACTTTATAGGAATAATAAACTAAACAAATATTGTGGAGAGGTTTATTTCAGTTACTTTACCAAAATAATAAAACTCGAGATATGCTTCAAGTTAAATTACAGATTTGTGTGAAATCATAATAATCATAGATTTTTCAAGAAGTTTACATTGGGTAACTTAACAAAAACCTGCAAACATTTTATGAGTTATAATATAAAAATCTACAGCAATATTATTCACTATTCCTTTTCTTTTTTATCCAAAAAGCAAAAAAACAATCATGTTATATCTTCCTATAAGCATATTCAGAAAATGGCTTCTCAACGATGATTAAATATCTCCCATTAAGAAGCATTCTTTTCCTTAAAAGCACTTCAAAAATTTCAGGTGAGCAGGGGTTAGCTGAAGCTGTTCTCAAATGCATTGATTGCAAATTTATAGTTTCTAGCAACGATACAAAGATCCTTATTAAAAGGGATTATACCTGACAATAATCTTGTAATATTAAATCTTTTGATTACTCATACATCTGACATGGATTAAATTTTTAGGTGTTTTTTTTTTGTTTTTTACTTCTTTGTTTTTCTTTACCTCAATAAAAGCTGCAGAGAGTCAAACTGTGACTTTATCAAATGACATTATGAAATAATACTACATGGATTAATCATGAAGATTATTAAATACTTCATGTGTATTGATTTCTTAATTGGGGTACAAGGCTAACGAATGTATAGATGTAAATATACAGGCATCCACTACATTACATCATTACATCACTGAAAATCACACTGTCACATAGAATTCTTATTTTTTCATTCACTTCCATGTTACATGGAAATCAATAAACATGGAAACCAATGGGAAAATATGTTTCACCCTACAGAATTCCATGTTACTGCAAAATTTTCAGTAATGCAAAGCTTCTGTAATGCGAAGGTTGGCTGTACATAAGATGCAGAACTTAAAGGTAAAGTTAACTCCATGAGAATTTAAACTCAGAACCTAAGTAGAGCTGGCCATCACCTGTGAACAAGTATGGCTTGGTGATATGTAATATGCTTTGGTTAATTGTTGTAGGTGCCTATGTCATTGTAAGTAGACATAAATACTCTGTCAACTCTCCTACTCTTTGGCTCAGTGGCAAGTGAGAGAGAGAGAGAGAGAAGGGGAAGAAAAGGTGGTAAAGAGATAGAGTGAGAGACAGAGAATGAGAGAGAAAGGGTAAAAGTGAGAGAGAGTGTGAGAGACAGAGAATAAGAGAGAAAGGGTGAAAGTGAGTGAGAGAGAGAGATAAAGTTAGAGTAGGAGAGAGAGGGAGAGAGAGAGATTAGTACTTAGCTAGTACTAATTTTCAGCTGAGTAGACAAGAGCAATATGAAATAAAATGCCTTGTTTAAGGACACAGAATGCTGCCTAGTTTAGGAATTGAACACATGACATTATGATCATGAGCTGAATATGCTAACCACTAGGCTGTCTGTCTTCATTGAACTCAGAACAAACAGAAATGAAATTAAGAATGAATCGCTTAATATGACTCATTATCAGTTGTATTAACATAATGTTCTAATTAACATCAAACAGGGCACTATATATTTTATCTGATATTGGCCTCCACAAACCCTTTAATTCTTTAATTGATAGCAACCCAACTGACACTGCTTCTGGGTTTATGCTTATGCTACAAACTCCCTACTTTAACCCTTTAGCATTCAGATTATTCTGTCGAATGTAATGCTTGATTATTCACATTGTTTTGAATTAATCATGCATTATCTTGTAGTTTTGAGATTTTGATGATGTGATTGCTTGGCAGAGGCCCAATGTGGCCAGTTTGAACATAAAACATGTAGAATATTTTGGCTGGATATGACCAGTTTGAATGCTAAAGGGTTAAGCTGGTCTAATTAAAGCCTTCTCTTTAAATATCATGTTCAGTTATGTTCCAAACACTATGTCAATAAAGATAAAGTTAGTTTAGTAAATTCTTCATAATTTTCGAAACTACTTGAAACAAAGGCAAGAAATATGGTAACGAAAGGGTTAAGCACTGTATGTCAGAGTTTTTAGCTTGCTTCTAAACTTGGTGGAGGCATACTGTATCTGAAACAATAGATCTGTAGGTCTTACCTCAGCTGACTACACCAATTCACAATAAAGCTACTGAATAAAAGCTGAAAGCCAAGAGCTAGAGGATGATATGTTCACAAGGAATGTCAGCATAAGACCATTGTTTTATTCAAACAGTTTCATGCAAAGACAGAATGTAGACATTCACAGAGACACATACAAGTGCATGGCGCACCTCTGACGAGACCCCAGTAAGGGTTGAAAATCAATTAAGGTTGTTCCTTATATTTCCAGCATTTGAAGAAATAGTTTAGATTTGGCACGCTTGTATATCTACGTGTAGGTTTACATATATTATACCTTGAAACAGTGTGAACTGGGTTCTCTGATATTAAATAAAGTGCTAAACACATATAATATGCAAATTAGTAGCACCAGTTCTCTGGAGTAACTGGATTTGATGTACAAATAAATAGATTGGTTGCTCATTTCTCAGAGACTGGCCAAATGATATATACACTTTTAACAAGACTCCAATAAAGGTTGAAAATTGATTAAGGCTAGTCATAATCTTTCTCAATCAATGGAGAAATAAATAAATTTGACATGTTTGTATGCTTGCATCTAGGTATATATGCATATGTATATGTATATATACACACACACATACCTACACACTCACACATACACAAACACACATACATTTACATACATATAGATACAACAGGCTTTCATATTATATATATATATATCATCATCATCATCATCATTGTTTAACGTCCGCCTTCCATGCTAGCATGGGTTGGACGATTTGACTGAGGACTGGTGAAACCGGATGGCAACACTAGGCTCCAATCTAATTTGGCAGAGTTTCTACAGCTGGATGCCCTTCCTAACGCCAACCACTCAGAGAGTGTAGTGGGTGCTTTTACGTGTCACCCGCATGAAAACGGCCACGCTCGAAATGGTGTCTTTTATGTGCCACCTGCACAAGAGCCAGTCCAGGGGCACCGGCAACGATCTCGCTGGAAAAACCTCATGTGTCACTCACACAAGAGCCAGTCCATGGGCGCTGGCAACGATCTCGCACGAAAGATATCATGTGTCGCCCGCACATGAGCCAGTCCGGTGGCACTGGCAAACGATCCCGCTCGAAAAACCTCATGTGTCACCCGCAAGCCGGCCCAGGGGCACTGGCAACGATCTCGCTCGAAAGATTTCATGTGTCGCCCGCACATGAGCCAGTCCAGGGGCAATGGCATCGATCCTGCTCGAAAGATTTCATGTGTCTCCCGCACATGAGCCAGTCTATGGGCACTGGCAACGATCCCGCTCGAAACATTTCATGTGTCACCCGCACAAGAGCCAGTCCAGGGGCACTGGCAACGGTCTCGCTCGAAAGATATCACGTGTCGCCCACACATGAGCCAGTCCAGGAGCACTGGCAACGATCCTGCTTGAAAGATTTCATGTGTCACCCGCACATGAGCCAGTCCAGGGGCACTGCCAACGATCCCGCTTGAAACATTTCATGTGTCACCCGCACAAGGGCCAGTCCAGAGGCACTGGCAACGATGTCGCTCGAAAGATATCATGTGTCGCCTGCACATGAGCCAGTTCAGGGGCACTGGCAACGATCCCGCTTGAACGATTTCATGTGTCACCCGCACATGAGCCAGTCCAGGGGCACCGATATATATATATATATATATATATATATATATATATATATATATATATATATATATATATATATATATACATATATACATATATATATATATATATATATATATATATATATATATACATATATATATACATATATATATATATATATATATATATATATATATATATATATATATATATATATATATATATATATATATATATATATATATATATATATATATATATATATATATATATATATATATATATATATATATATATATATATATATATATATATATATATATATATATATATATATATATATATATATATATATATATATATATATATATATAGGTGCAGGAGTGGTTGTGTGGTAAGTAGCTTGCTTCCCAACCACATAGTTCCAAGTTCAGTCCCACTGCATGGCACCTTGGGCAAGTGTTTTCTACTATAGCCTTGGGCTGATCACTGCTTTGTGAGTGGATTTGGTAAACAGAAACTGAAAGAAGCCCGTTGTATATATATATATATATATATATATATATATATATATATATATAAATGTGTGTGTGTGTGTGTCCCCTCCCTCACCATCGCTTGACACCGATGTTAGTGTGTTTACATCCCTGTACTTAGCAGTTCAGAAAAAGAAACTGATAGAACAAGTACTAGGTTTACAAAGAATATGTTCTGAGGTTGATTCGTTCAACTAAAGGCAGTGCTCCAGCATGGCTACAGTCAAATGACTGAAACAAGTAACAGAGTAAAAGAGAATATATAGAATGAAATGTTGTCACAAGGCATTTTTCAGCCCTCGGCTTTAGTGAGAGACACTTCCTAAGGTACTATGCATGAATCTTAAAATTCTGTGATTACAAAGCAAAATCACCATTCCATAACCAAGCCTACATATAGTAGCATAGAGGGTAAATTCGTAGCAAACTGCTTTTTTTTGTTTTTGTGTTTATACATATTTTAGTTATTCTTCTTCACTTGTTAAAGCCATGAATCTCACAACTCTAAAAATCAATAGAGTTAATCAACCATTAATTGATTGCTCTGATCAGGAAAATTGAAGCAATTGAACATTTTTCTTATAATACTACTTTACAGGATATATAAATGTTGGTTTCTCCTTTTGGTACAAGGCCGGCAAGCTCAGGAGGCAGGATTACATCAACCCCAGTGTTCAACTGGTACTTATTTTATCAACCCCAAAAGAATGAAAGGAAAAGTTGACCCCAGCAACATTTGCAGACAGAATGTAAAGACAGACAAAATGCTACTAACGATTCTGCCAGCTCACAGCCTTACGGATAAATAAATATTTAGTCTTACTCATGGTTTCGTTCATATGACTCATAACTCAAATCTTAGATTAGTAATACACCTGACGTGGGAAATTATGAACCAACAAGGAAAACTATATATAATCATTTCATCTATTAGAAATAACAAGCAAATCATCCTCAAATTGAACTATATTATCTTAAACAAAAGGAAAAGGTATACTACAATTTTTGTTTGTTTGCATGAGCTGTAGGACTCATGGAGTTAGAGCTTGATCTGGTTTCCAATGTGGATAAGTCACTGTGGTTACAACAGGATGCTGGCTCATTGACAGGTGAATGGACTGAAGCAACATGAAATGAAGAGTTTTGCTCAAGAGCACAAAACACAACTTGGTCCAGGAATTGAAACAACAATCTTATGATCTAGGATGCAATACCGTAGCCCCAAGGCCATGTACCTTCACAATGTAATCATGGATGATTTTGTTTAGAATGAGTTTGATTAATTATAGGTCTTTTGTAAGGTGGTGAGCTAGAAGAAACGTTAGCATACTGGTAAAAATGCTTAGTTGCATTTCATCTGTCTATACATTCTGAGTTGAAATTCTGCTGAGGTCAGCTTTGCCTTCATCCGTTGAGAGTTGATAAAATAAATACCAGTCGAGCACTGGGGTTGTTGTAATCTATTTACCCCTTCTTCCAAAATTGCTGGCCTTGTGTCAAAATGTGAAACCAATTATAGCTCTCTTGAATTCAAGTTGACCTGAGCTAATAATAATCCTTTCTACTGAAGGCACAAGGCCTGAAATTTTGGGGGAGGGGACTAATCGACTACATTGGCCCCAATGTTTCACTGATACTTGATTTATGGACATCAAAAGGATGAAAGGCAAAGTCAACTTTTGTGGAATTTGAACTCAGAACATAATGATGGATGGAATGCTGCTAAGCATTTTGCCTGGTATGCTGAAGCTTCTATCAACTTGTCACCTTAACCTGGGCTAATAACGACAACAAAAACAACTATTATGATATGTTCAAGTTTTAATCAAAGCTGACATTTCACATTATTTACTTGATTATTATACTGTTTGTTAATGCTGTTGTTGTTCAGCCCTAGGTCAATATTGATTGAGCAGACATACCAAATCCATTCCGGTCATAACCAACCAATCTTTTAATTCAAGGCATGATTGGAAGGTAATGGTTTACTTGGAACTACATTATCTAATATCTGTCCTCTTTTTATCATTTTTTTTTCATAAGACAACAGAGTCTGATTTGATGTAGATTTAGCTGCTATTTCTAGTACTTCAAAGCTACCATGTAAGCACTCTCTTATATCTGTCCTTCCCTTTTTTATTTTTTTTTTTATAAGACAACAGAGTCTGATTTGATGTAGATTTAGCTGCTATTTCTAGTACTTCAAAGCTATCATGTAAGCACTCTCTTACCAGGGCATGTGTTTAATTATGAATATGATGTCAGTGAACAAGTCATGATTTTAAATTCGATGTTGTATATAATCAATGATCAGCATACATTGCGTATATAGATCCTATCTTTCTCTTTTAACCCTTTTAATAGACATATCTGCCACACCCATCTTTGATGACACATTTCTCTTTGACAGCAGGAAATCGTGTTCACCCACAAAATTCACACAGGAAGTTATGTTTTTCTTGCATTCATCATTTCATCATTTCCATGTGATACATTGCGGTATCTAGCATTAGAGATCATCGTAGGATTAAACCAGTGTGCAATGGTGGTGGTGGGTAGAGTGGATGGGGTGTGGTTTAGTGGTGGTGGGTCGTTGTAGAGGGTCTTTTTATAATTGTAGGTCACGTTGAATAAAGTAAAATATCGTATAAGGTTCACATTAAATGGAAAGTTCTTTAAATTTACAGAGGAATGTGGTTATAAATATTGAAGTAAGAAATATAAAATGTTTAAAAAAAAAATCTTTTAATGATTTGTATATGCATAAAGCACACAAATATATGCATAGATATACAAACACACATATACTGTATATATATATGACATATATGCATATATTATATATATATATATATATATATATATATATATATATATATATGTGTGTGTGTGTGTGTGTGTGTGTGTGTGTGTGTGTGTGTGTGTGTACATATATATATATGAATATAATATGATATATATATATATATATATATATATATATATATATAAATATACGTATATATATATATGTATATACATACATATATATATACACACACATATATTTATATGAAAATGATATGATATATATATATATATTTATATATATATAAAGGAAACAGAAAATAGAGAAGTACTGTTGAACAACAATTGACTTACATCAGTTATTATTTATCAATTCAATGCAAATAGACTGCATCTCATCTACCATCTGTTTCTACTTTCAATGTTGTATGATATTGCCATTGATATGCAAAGTATGTAAAAATATTAATCATATTTGGTAATAAAGCAAAGGTCTTAGCAAACTAACTTGACATCTCAAAGATTGTAATAAAAAATTTTCTTTGGATTGGAAAATTTTGTCAAGTTCGTTTCCCTATGATAACGGGAAATCTTTCTGCTCTCTTTGTATGGATGAACAACTATTTATCCTTTTTCCCAAACACAGATTGATCAATACATATAAAGAACGTGTTTACAGGTGTTTGCATTGGAAAAAACACATTTTCAGCTATTTCAAATAGTATCTGCTGCCTTACCTAATAATATTGCAACTTAAACTTTATCCTTTTCATCCCATACTTCCTATTCTTTCCTTCATCTTCTCTATCTATCTGTCATTCACTTTCTATTTGTTTATACCTTCATTACTCCTTTAATTCTCTTTCTCTCTTCCTTCTCTTGTCCTTTGACATCAAATTTCTTAATGGTATTTTAAAACTGCTAGTGTTCCCTATCCACCTTTGTTTTCCCTATATATCTATACTATATATAAAACAGAGATGTGTGTGTAATCGCTTATCACGTGAAAACGGCTTCAACATTTACTCCCATACTTGTGATGCATGAATAATTTGACCTTGGATAAATCTTAGGCTCTTCATTTGATTTTTTTTTATTAAGATAAATAATATTGCTTTATATTTAAGATTCACTTCTTTAAAAAGGTTCCTCAATGTCAACTTCCGGTAGCCATAGTTTTTTCTTCACTTTAACTTCAATCGTTACTGTTCGCACTAAAAGTTTAATCACATTTACTGATGTAAGTAATTTCATCATTTACTAACAGAAGTACGGTTTCGTGTTTCCCTGTTGCTGAGGTTTTTTTGTCTGGTACCTTCGATACTGGCTCTTTGGTTCACTGAGTGACAAATTTCGTTTCAACCTCACTTTCACTTCAATCGTTACTGTTCTCAATAAAAGTTTACGTTTTCAATCGCTAACAATTTCACATTTACTGATGTAAGTAATTTCATCATTTACTAACAGAAGTACGGTTTTGTGTTTCCCTGTTGCTGAGGTTTTTTTTCTTTTTCTGGTACCTTCGATACTGGCTCTTTGGTTCACTGAGTGACAAATTTCATCCAGGAATCAAGAAATCAGATACACTTGGCAGAGTCTATGTTGTCCATCCCAACTACTCAGAGTGCTACTATCTAAGGCTTCTATTACACCATGTCAAGGGACCCACATCATTTACGGCCTTGCGAACGGTTGATAACACAGTATGTCAAACATATCGCCAGGCTTGCCATCTCAGAGGTCTTCTGGAAGATGATGCACACTGGGATGCCACTCTGACAGAGGCACAAATGTGCAAGTCTCCTATGCAGCTGAGAAACCTCTTCTCCATCATGCTGGTGAACTGTGGATTGTCAAATCCAAATCAACTTTGGGACAAATACAAGGAGGGGATTTCTGAAGACATTCTTCAAAGAATTCAATATCAGTGTGACGGTGATGTCACATTCAATGATGACATCTTCAATGAGACACTAAGATTAATAGACGACAAGGTTCAATCACTAGGTGGAAACAAACTTGAAATCTATGGTCTTCCAGCTCCTCCTGTCACAGATGTTCAACACAGATTAGCACAAGAGCTAATCAGGAAAACATCATACAACATGGAAAGTTTGCAAGCAGTTGTCAATGAAAAGGAACCAATTTCTGGTACAGGATCAAAAGGAGATATACTGGCAAGTTCTTACATCTCTGGACAATAACACTGGTGGGGTTTTCTTCTTAGATGCTCCTGGAAGCACAGGAAAGACATTATTGATCAACCTGCTCCTTGCCAAGGTGAGACAGAAGAAGAAGATTGCTCTGGCTGTTGCATCCTCTGGAATTGCAGCCACCCTCCTAACAGGTGGAAGAACAGCCCATTCAACATTCAAGCTGCCTCTGAACCTCATCCAAAATGAATCTCCTTTATGCAACATAACAAAGAATACAGCGTTAGCAAAACTCCTTACAGATGCCAAACTCATTGTCTGGGATGAGGCAACAATGTCCCATAAGGCAGCCTTTGAAGCGCTTGATAGAACACTACAAGACTTCAGAAACAATAAAAAGATCATGAGGGTTCACATTCATGGTGACCCGTTAGCCGCACAGTTCTCCAACAAGTTACTTGACATTGGAAATGGAAAACTTCCACAAGATCCAGAAGATAATCTGCATCATCCACCATGTGGCAATATGACTGCCTCCCTTGAAGAACTAAAGAGCAAGCTGTTTCCAAACATTGCCACAAACTACAAAAGTCACAAGTGGTTATGTGAAAGAACAATTCTGGCACCAAGGAATGATTCTGTAGACAAGCTGAATTTAAATTTATTAACTCAGCTTCCAGGACCTGAATGTTCATACAGATCAATTAACTCTGTCCCTGATCAAGAACAGGCAACGCATTACCCAGTGGAGTTCCTCAATTCACTTCAGCCACCAGGATTTCCACCACACATTTTGATCGTGAAAATAGGTGCTCCCATAATGCTATTAAGAAACCTTGATGCACCCAGACTCTGCAATGGAACAAGGTTGGTTGTTAAAACAGCCATGCCCCATGTGTTGGAAGCAACAATAATTACAGGCAACATGATGGGTGAGAATGTCTTCATTCCAAGGATACCTCTCATTTCAAATGATCTCCCCTTTCAGTTCAAGAGACTGCAGTTTCCGGTCAAACTTACCTTTGCAATGTCTATCAACAAAGCACAAGGTCAATCTCCAAAGGTGGTGGGACTTAACCTCCTTCAACCTTGCTTCTCACATGGTCAGCTGTATGTTGGATGTTCTAGAGTTGGAGATGAAAGAACCTCTACATTCTCAGTGATAAACATGGCAAGACAGAAAACATAGTATATGAAGAAGCACTTACATGAATAGTATGTACATGTCATATACAAAAGTGTAAAACCATTGAGTGTTAAAGTAAGTATTACTATTACACTTTCACTTTTCGACTGACATGCGTCAATGTATATCTGTGTATATAACAGTGAAACAATAACGTGGTATATTCGCTGTGTGAATTTTTTTCATTTAAGCCCCATTTTAATTATCGTAAAAGTTTCCAAGTACCAATAAGCAACAATTTCATTCCTGGGCAACGCCAGGTGGCTCTGCTAGTATATATATATATATATATATATATATACACACATGAATCATAGAATTGGTGTAGTCTTCTCTTCTTTGGTTATAACATTTTGCAGATGGCTGATTGTGTATGTCAGAAAATTTTAGAAATTCTCAGAGTTGACATTGGCCAACTTCATAAACTTTCCAGAAAAGTCTGCATTCCTATAGCCAGAAGGTGGGGAAGATCAACAGGTTTGGACAAATCCCAGCAGTTCAATCCAAGCATAATCATTATCTAACACTTATTTCAATTTTGTCCTGTTTTGTCCACAAAGAGGATTGCCATGTCTTTGATGAGACTAAATGAGTACCTCTCAATTTCTTGTTAATACTTGACATCCATTGAAAATGTCCCATGGCTTGAAATTCAAACTATACCCTTGAATTGTCCTGTCAATGAACTTGAACTTGGAAGTATCAATCTGTCCCTGTATAATGTCCTAATGCAAAGAAATAATAAATTAATACATAAACATTTAGTGGTGTAACTTCATAAAGTGACAAAAGAACAACAGCACAGACACATTTCCTAGGATTAAACTTTGACTGTGTCCAAACTAAATCATTCAATCTAACTTATTCAGAAATAATATAAATCTTCTATATGAAGACAAGTTCCAGGATTAGTATAAATTAAATGCTACAATTTACAGTTGTATTTGGTATATTTTCTTTCATTCATTAAAAGCAACATATATGCAGGTATACTCCAGTGATGCACATGTAAGAATAAATTCTAATGTGAATTAGAAGCACCACTTGTGTTGTAAATATTATCAACCACACATACCCATACATATGTGTGTTTTGCTTGTTTGCTTGTTTACTAGTTGGCAGCAATTTGATGCAGAGGACAGGGTTGGGGCGAGTTGTCTCACTTGTCCATGAATTTTTTGTACTTGAGGGAGTCATCCCATTTGCTAAATCACAGCCTACTGACAAACAAGCAGAGAATATACATCGAGTATGTGTGGTCTATAATGTTTACAACACTAGTGCTGTTTCTAATTTATGGCGGGGCACTGCTTTGAAAGGTTTTTAATCAAACAAATCAATCACAATACTTTATTTTGTAAGTCTGGTTTCAGTCAGAAGCTGTGACTATTCTGGACACCACAATTAACACTAACGCTTGCTAATTTTCAACGTACTTCCTAACCCTGTCTTCAGAATTGATCCTAGTGAAGTAATGAGTTGGATAAAGCTGTCCTTCTTTACTCTATTAAATATAAATATTCTATATTTGCATATATCTATCAATATTTAATTCTGTCTATTATAAATATATATAAGCAATAATAAATCTCTGAGCGAGATGTAAACAATAGCAGCACGACATCATAAAGTATATTGGCCACCTAAATGTGGCTGACCCATATGGAACGATGCTACTGTAGTTTATAGCCCCAGGGAGACATCTCCTCCAGCTGTCTAATGACACACTGTCTGTGCCCGATCAGTAATTGCGAAGGGGAATCATTGTTCCCATCTCTAGCCTGACGTGATACACATGGACCCGGGTTTTGCATGCAAACAGTATGTTGTTAACCAGCAGGAGGAGGTGTCTTCCTGG